>NC_141772.1:11853863-12005909 GCF_051362555.1 Lingula anatina | reverse complement strand
TTGATTGAAACATGATTACAAGTAAGGTCATACCGTCACACATATGGAAAGATATTTGTGTTGACTGGGTCATTGTGCCTCAACAATATTAAAAATATTTTATTCCAAATAGAATTTTTCCATCCAGTGGTCAATTTCATCTAAAGCGAAATGGTACAAAAACACTCTTAAAACATGGTCGCATCAGTTTTATGGTCGAATTGTATTAACAAATTAAATTTGGCTTTGAATGACTCTTATCACTGGTTTAAAAATGGAATTTAAAGTCATTTTTATTTAAAGAATATTTTAGTTTTAGTATGTTTTATTTTTGGTATTCGTTACTTTTAAGAGGTTTTATATTAGTGTTTAATTTACCTGTTTTAGTTTTAATATACGGTAAAGCGTTGTGCCGCATGTAAAGAAACGAGTTATTATTATTATCATTATTATTATTATTTTTATTATTATTATTATTATTATTATCTCCAAAACGTGAATTACAACCACCTGGATAAAAAAGATCCCTTACTCAATCAACAGATGTCTCTTGTCTTAACATTATTTTAGTTGCCAATGACTTTAACATAATGGTAAAAATGCAAGATTTGTAACTACAACACTGCATCTGCCTTAAAAATCAAAGTTAAATCTATTTTGATGTAAAACTTTGTGGGGGTTATGTAATATACGAACACAGACCTGTTGAAGTTACATATGGTAACTGCCGGGAACGCCAGCGTAGGTTCAAAGGTGATTTTTATCTCCGTGGATGTGGAGTAGTTAAAGTAGTTGATAAAGCGCAGAGTGATCATCCACGTGGCCATCCCCAATCCTGCTAAAATGAACACCACCCAGGCGATCCTTCTAGAGATGCTTTTAGACGCCGCTGCCCTGGCAAAGCCATGTGCAGTGGTACTGGTGGCGAATTCCTTCTCAAGGCTTTCGTCCATTGATACTTTCTGGAAAAGATTAAAACAGCTATAGAGTCAGAGAATGAATACATTATGTTAAACGGCATTTGCTTCACCTATTTTGTTATTGCAGCACAGCAAAAAGGGCCTGGTTCTCTGTGTATTTATTCCAGTGGTTCCATGCCTTATTACAAGATGCAACGTTACATAAATAACATCCTCCATAATCAAAGAGGTACACAGAAAACCTTTTATTTCGCCTTGTATGTGACGCTAACATGTTTTTTTGTTTACGGCTATCACTTGCAACAAAAATATTTCATGCGTTGAAAATAAAAAAGTTCAAACAAATAAATGGAAAACGTCCGTTTAAAGCGTTATTTCCATTTAAAGTCCCAGTGTAGCATTACTGTCTCTCAGTATTATTGGAATTTTTTATGTATTGTAATTTTTGCGATGCTAAGTGATCTGACCCCCTTTCCATATTTGTATTTGGACACTTTATCTCCCAAAAAAGGAAATTATTTTATTGCTAAGCCCTCCCCCATACACACATACAAACACAATGTATAAACTCATACAATTCAAACGCATGTATACACATCTAGATTGGAATTCGCTCAGCTATTATCTGTCACATGCAAGCCACATATCATTCAAATTAAACTCAAAGTAATGAGCTACTGGTCAGGATATTTTTCAGTCTTACTGCGTTATGTTTCCTCCACATTATTATTCTTAAAGGAAGAATATTTTATACGTGTCATTGCCGTTTCTTTTTCATGCGAACGACTTCTATCTCATTAAGAATGAGAGTACAAGTAGATCTAACTTGCATGTTTTACTGAGCCCTTGTCGTAAAAAATGACCTCCATGTGTTTATGTTATTGTATATATATATATATATATATATATATATATATATATATATATATATATATATACATACACACTTCACCTGGCTGTGATCACTGGTCTCCTAACAACAACTATACAGCGGTCATCTGACGGTTAACTGAGAGACATGGTTTGCCCTCTTCTGGTTAAATGTTAAAACCAAGTTCCTAACACGTTATAAATGTCATGAAACTTTTTTTTTAACCAGGAAGGCGTGTCAACACCCTCTTTGCTCTGGATGTGGTTCCTTCGGTCGGCCTTACCCAGGCAATCTTGCCCATGTGCTTGGATGTTTATAATGATGATAAACCTTCTGAATGGTTCTCATGGAACAAATTAACCCTCTGGAAATTCGGCCGGTCAAAAGTACCTCCTATGTCAACCGCTAGGTAAATGAATGTTTCCATCTCGCTTAAGAGCCGCATGTTAAAATTTAATCGATGTTGGGGTATTTCTGTGGTTATGCTTGGTGGGTCAATTTTCTACCGCTCATATCCCCAATTTATACGACGATAGGCAATCGCATTGTTATGCCATAGCAAAATTAAATCTTTTATAATTGTTATTGTAAGGAGTAACACTTCTTTTGTAGGGGAGTAGGCCTATTTTCAGTTGTAGTATCATCGAGTAGTTGTGTAATAGCATTGAAAATGCCATTTTTACATGTACACACACTGGACAATAAAAGTGTCACCCCTACTGAACAAATACTTTGGGAGAGATAGATGACTGTGGAATGATATTCTCCTGGTATCATTTTATTAATATCACATTTCACAAAAAGACAAACAATACAATTCCATGGTTCAGCGGTTATGACCACCCAATAGGTCCGACAGGCCAGATATGTCCTACGACAAGAGAACAGGCCAGATATGTCCGACAAAAAGAGCCAGATGTGTCCGACAGGCCAGATATGTCCGACAAAAAGAGCCAGATGTGTCCGACAGGCCAGATGTGTCCGACAAAAAAGAGCCAGATATGTCCGACAGGCCAGATGTGTCCGACAAAAAGAGCCAGATGTGTCCGACAGGCCAGATATGTCCGACAAAAAGAGCCAGATGTATCCGACAGGCTAGATATGTCCGACAAAAAAAAGAGCCATGCAGTTGTGTCCAACATATCAGGAATTATAACGTTGATTACTCTGATTCAGGGGGTGACAGTGTGTGTACATGCAATTTTTCACGCTGTGTTCTATGACTTTAAACTCTGAGGAATATGTACAACAAATTGCACTAATTCTTAAAATATTAACATAAAACCAATCTTGATATCATTTAAAGTCGACTGTGAAAACATAGGCGTATGTATCATCTAAGTCACTGGGTTAGATTAGTGATTTGGAAAAGTTGTTAGACTGTCAGAGAGAGAGAGAGAAAGAGAGAGAGGGAGGGAGAGAGAGAGGGAGAGAGAACTGACAAATGACAACTTCACCTCGCTCTTGTGGATAATCGGTCCGTTATAATCTTTCATCATTGGTCTGACCATGACAGTCCGTACGATGTGATTCTTCTCCATTTTAGTTACATTCTCTTGAAAACCTTCGGGCACTGTTTAACATGCGAACGACACATGGTTTTTACATTAGGCAAACGGAACAAAGATCTGTCATCGAGTATGCATGTAACTCTATGTTCATCGTTTTAGCTTGGTGTCACATAAATATCATTATTAATTGCCATACATCTTCTGTACATGTAAGTCGCAAATTACTAATACGGACGTACCATCGAACTGTTTATCAATGACGTAGAGTCACGATGTAATTGTCTCAAGGGGGTGTATGATTAAATAACCATCAGCATAAGGCTGCATAAAAGTCATTTATCTTACGTATCCTTTAAAGAGTTAGGATAGCGATGAATTCAAGCGGTCACATTTTAGTTGCAAAGTAGAGGACCACAGAGCTTAATGGCGCTTAATGGACAAGCATTGATCAACAATTATTCTTTAGTCTGAAACAATAATTTAGTATATGCTGTTTGTTTCTTTACTTGAAAATGCGGCTGACTATTTCAAGGTTATAATTGCAGTATTATGGGAGGTGCTTTATAAAATATACACTACAAGTACAAAAAAGACATATGATAAAGTTTTATCTAAACGTTATCGTCAAGCACTTATTTTTAAAACAGTGGCATGCTTTTACCAGCAGAAGATTTTTTTTAACATATTCATACCGTAATGTACATGTACCGGGTTGGCACGTACCTGTTAAAACAAAAAAAAAACTTTAAAGATGCATACAAAGCCAATTTTTTGTCACAAAAAACGACCAAATGCAAGCATATAGTTTCTAGTAGTATAACTAAGAGAATTACCAAAAGGCAGTGTTTAATTTTACCCGAATATGATGTTTGAACGGATTTTTCTGCCAGCATTCTATGCTGTATGTCAATGGGGAAGAAAAGTAGGTCACGAAAGTAGGTTAAATTTCTGATCAGAAATTTAAAGAAAGGAGCAGTCTAAAGCTCTTTTATGGCTGATCGAGTGATCTGTTCAGTTTATCCCTTGGCATGTCCAATTTATTTGAGTCGTATAAGAAACTAGTAGAAGTGGTTTACATGTGTTACTGGGATTCCACTGCTCGGTTCGTATGTACCTTTAAGAAATATCTTTTTATTTCAATCATTTTTATTTAAAAAAACCCAATAACATGTTATTTTTGAGTTAATGAACAAAGCATTTTTATTTTGTCATTGTGCTTATACATATTTTTCTGACAATAGAATAGCGCTATAAAAACAGCTTACGTGTATATACACGTATAATAGTTTTTGGACGAAACAAAAAATAACTTGATGTGGTACTATGTATGTCTCACTGAGGTCTCGAATGGACTGCACCGAGTATAAAACACCTCTTATATTTGTAAGCCTCACTTAAACAATATGTGGGAATGTGGAACATTCAGAGGAACTCCTTTTTAATTTAAATGATTCAACTAAATCTTTAAAAGCTGAACAGTCCCTTTAACTCCAGATCCGTAGCCGTCATACAACTAGCACATTTTGAACTCTGATGTCATCACAGTAGGAATACCCTATTATTATTATAACATCCATGTTGACTTAATATTTTATCACTCCGGTTTGTGAGCAAGTTTGGTAACCATAAATAAAACCTCAAACTGCACTAAAATTATCTAATGGACATTTACAAATGATTTATAAACATAATGAAAGTAATATATGACAGCAAACACAGCAGATGAAAACTTTTCTCGTTATATTTTAGTATGTCAGGTAATTAACTCTTCTCATTTTTTGGCAAATACAATTGGGGCACCGTGTTCCTTTAGGAATTGTAATGGTGCATTGTGGGATACATGTGCCTCAAAGTTCCCACAATTCCCTGGCATCATGACATCCACCATAACAGGCGCATAGGCCGATGATAAATTATATATAATTCTGTATTATGTCCACTGGACGCCTGGCTCAGAGCCACCAGATCTCTACCCTCCTGGCAGAATCTACGACCTGGCAATGGAAGCAGTTAACACTGAAGATAAAACCGTGACACTGTCCTGGACAGCGACCGGTGATGATCTAGATCAGGGCAATGGTAAGTACATTGTTTGAATACGTTTTTAAAATTAGACCATATGGTACTTTGCGTTAGACGCGCATCCAAAGAAGTAAGGTCGACCTGTCTTAATGAGACCGGTACCTGTAAAAAAAGTTAAATCACTGTTGATAGGCTGATTACGCAAAACATACCAAATGCAAATAATGCAATGCCAGGTTTAAGCTTGCCATATGGATAAGTTAGCATAAAACATACTTACAATAACTATCTTTCTGAATACCTATATTACAGCCTGGAGCTACGACATCATATACAGCACTTCAATATCGGATATCCGGAATAACTTTATGGAATCGAATAAATTTCTTGATGGCGATCTCCTCGACACCTCGATCTCCGACCTTGGCGGCAGACGGAGCTGAGACTTTCATTGTCCAATTCAACCAAACTGTTGATCACAACGTCACATATTTCATTGCGTTAGTGGCGACGGACGACAGAAACCAATCAGGACAAGTGTCAAATGTCGTGTCGGTCTCTTTTGTCTACGTTAATCCGTTACCCTCGGATCCTGTGACAAGTACAGAGGCAACAACTGAATCCGTAACGTCTGCAGTGGACACAACGACTGAATTTACGACCCACAAAAGCAAACCATTGGAGGGAGACGATCCGTTCAATATAATTGGCATTATCATAGCCAGTATATTTTAACATTTCATTATATATAGGAAAACCAACACAACGAGAGAAATAAAAAGGAAACAGCAGACGAAGTCGTCTAACCAGTGGGATTTAGAATAAACGCATACCCTTTAGAAAGATCGAGGATGGTGACTAGTGCCTGCTTCTTGTAATTGTGTTCATATTCAGTCAGCCTTGTCCATTGACTAGTCGCTTCATCACCTGACTTTGGAGACAACACGCGTACTGTCGAAAATGTAAACCCAATAGCCGCATATACAGACTTGACATTTAATATGGAATATTTTTTTACAAATTATTTTTCATCAGTTTTTCCTGTTTTGCTGACTGATAAATGAAAATAAGGATTAAAATCATGTTTTAATGACTTTTATTTATCTCTTTGATGTCATTGTGACATCAGTTCATTAATTGAAATCGCCAGTGAAGCAAACAAAAATGCATTGCCTATTTAAAGTCATACGACAGCCATTGAAAGCGATATTTTGGATCTCCATATTTTCCGAATTATCGTCTTTAAAAGAGTCACTCGCCCCACAAAGGACACTAATGTCAGTGTCTTGTCACAGCAACGGTCGCTGTCACACCTGACCTCATCTGGCTGCTACCAGAGCTTTCAAGCGACGAGACATTCCTTGGGATAGGTTTTTAGAGTTCAATCTGGAAAAATTCCAGGCAACGGCAAAAACTTATCCAATTTGGTTCGGATTAGTTGTAGGACATGCAGGCCGTTGATTCGGCGACTAATGACCTACCTACGTATTGTCTATGTGGTTCAAATATGGCAATTTTGATGATCAATGTATCTGCTCAATCCCTTGGCTCTGTAAGTTACCTGCTATTAAAAGTGCTCTGTGTGAACGGGCAATCTCATCGTGCATTCTAAAATTGTTCCTAAGGTACCCCCTATCATACGATAGTCAAATGGTTCCCAGATTATTCCTTGATTTCATCTGGTTTAGGTTTTCATCAATGACTACCATTGGTGTTTTGGTACCAACTCCAAATACTGACGCTGCCAATGACCCTAGTCACTTTAAAAGCGGCACACGCCTTGTCGTAGGCCACTTCAGGATGTCTGTAAACTCTGTTTTGACCAGTTAAGCGGTACATGTGAAATTTGACCTTAATAAAGAAAGCCACGCGGTTGCAGTGTTCTACCCAGAATAGGTCATGGTCCTCAATTCATTAGACAAACTGGCGATGCTGTTTTGCTGTTTACAGTGGCTTCCTCAGAGGTAGTTTAGTATTCTAACCTGCTAAAACCAGTTTGGTATTCGCTAAGAGCCTTGAAAAACGCGTTTTGATCACAATTTGCCCCTCATTCTGAACGGAATGGGTGACTTTTGATTAGTTGCAGCAGCATATCCTGAAGGACAGTGAGTCATGTGCTCTGGTGGTAAGATGTCAATACATTGGGCGTGGTCTCTGTGTAGGTACATCAGTCTGGGCATAACTATAACTCCATAGAACTGCGTAGACCGTTCCGTTTGACACAATAATCTGTCTGGCAATGTCTATCTTTTTCGCGCCATACTGACTCAGATTAACAATTTTGTAAAGTAAAACAGTGTTGAACTCATTTTACGCACTGCAAAAACCACCGCTTACATGCAAAATTTCAAATTCTTCTATTCGGTACTTGCCGACATATGGATACTTTTTTGACGGAACCATGCTTCGCCAAAGCCCAGCTTAGACCAGGCCAAAGGAGCACTACCCAATTAAATCTCTGCATATTACACAATGCAGCAGTGCAACAGACTTGGTAGTCAGTTAATTGGTAGCGACACACCTGACTACATACTTCTCCAGTCAGATATCTAATACGAGATCTGACTTTTATGAAAAAGAAACGCATTTTTACCTAAGCATACCGTTGAAACTGAAATATTCTATATTAAATGTCAAGTCTGTATATTAATTAAAAATTTTTAACCGCAAATCTGTATTCCAAAACGCTGTGTCAGCTGAATACCATTACTGCCTGGTGTAAATTTTTTTTTTTTATTTATTTTATAATAAAGAGTAAGATGTTAATGCAAATTTATTTAAATTGTCGTTGAGTCTACATACTTCATGAAAACAATGTTACAGGTCACATATGAAATAATATAACAATTCCACTTGATTAACGCAAGACCACTTTGCTGACAGTAGAAAAGATGTGCACATAAAATAAAATGTTTAAGTTCAATGAAATATCATGATCACAGGAACGGAATCATACAGGTAAACGTGTATTCGTACAATAATTTCCGTGCACTTATGTACGTATGGTAAATATATACAAAGACTTTAATGTGTGCACCGATGTATTGAATAACAAACCTCAAAGTTTACAATTCACCTAACGTTTAAATTATATATAAGAGTTCCCAGGAGTTTCCAATAAATATGTGAATTCAAAATCTTTATCACAGCACTATTGCATTTGTATGATAAAATGCATATATTTTGCCCGTATGAGATATGATGCTTATCCAATGGCCAAATGTTGTATTAAAATATATTTCTTTGCAGGGCAGTTATAGTTTTTCCCTGTAGGAATTACATGCAGACGTCTGTTTGATACCGGGGCATGGTATATGTATCAATGGTTTAACTTTTAAGTAGCGAAGAAACCTTCAAATTTCACTCAAGCTATAGGCTAATATATTATATCCCACATATCTTGCTGATTTATATTCTTTGTAATCAATGAATTTCGCAGCTGTTAAGTCAACAAGTAAAGTTTAATTATATTATATCAATAGCCTTTGTGTGGTACCAAAATTTTTGAGTTCCTAAACACTCCTCCTCAAACTATAGGCTCAATGAGCTTTCTTCGGCGTGTCAGTCTGCGAAATTTGAGAATGATATACTCGAAAAACTCTATAAATGTGAGTGCACTAAACCCCATGAATAGCCCCAGTTGACCTCCGATATCACCTGAAAGTAAGAACAAAGAGCTTAAGACATATTTCTTTGGGTATACTTACTAAAACAAAAGACGAGGAAATCGAATAACAAAATGTGTAGTCTAGATTTCTAATAGAAAACAGTCATTTTCATTCATTTATGTAATATTTACAGCATCAAGAGAAGTAAAAATATGTCTTGTAATCCAGTTATGCAACTTAAAAACGAAATATTAGATTTAACTTCTCATGTAACCTATCAACTATACTAGATCCAAGTGAATTATCCCCAAAAATGAGAACACCTTTTTGTTTGAACTTACTCAATAGTCCCGACTCTTCCACCGCCTTCTTTTGTTCCATGGACTCAAGGTTGAGTTCTTCGTAATATACATCAAGCGCCAGAAGATTGCCCCTGCAACATAACACAGTTTACGTGAATTTCATAATCGTTCGCGTACCTCAAAACAAGTCTTTGCGTCCTCATGCCCATGTAGTTCATCATCAGCTGTAATAACATATATAAAAGATAAAAAACAACAAATATATATGTATATGAAAAAAGTGAATAAAAAGACAGAAAAATGAATAAACTGGATACATACTGGATGTAGTCTCCGCTATACCCTGATAGATTAATATGCTTCCCATACTTATGGTGCAGTGTAGCATTCCGTAGGGCCACGTAAGACAGCTGTATGTTGTAGTTGGTACTGTTACACGGCACAGTGCACCCAGAACAATGCTTAGAAAAGTCCTGGTTTATGACACCTGAAAAAAATGTGTATATATTTGCATTAAGGTATCAGCTATATGTGGAATTGCTTGTAACTCTCTAGGAAAAAGAGGAAGCGAAAAGAAAACGACAGCGGAGAAGCAGTAAAACAGAAAGACGTAAGGGTATCATGTGAAAAGAAATGCAGAAGAAATAATAGGAAACGTGTATGTGGCAGATGATCTGTTTAGATAATTAAAGCTCAATTGCTACAGAAAAGCATAATTTTTTTGTGTCCTGGAGCTATTCTGTTATTTCAACCCTGCTACTCAGCAGAGTGATTTTTCTTATAAAATCCTAATGACGCTGTTAGAGTTGGCATGGTCTCCATCTAAAATAACATCATGATATATCCCATTGAAAGTTTTAAAAGTGATAAAAACCACGACAAATTACGTGAAATCTCGCAAAGAAAACTACTCGGCCTTTACCCACGACCCTGATTACTCTAATATAATTATCATAAACTTCAAAGCATACTTGTTGATGCCTCAAGTGATCAATAAAACAATCCAAGCTGATTTTCTAATATAATCATTAACTAAATTTTACGAAGATCGTTCTGGCATTTAAATAAACTCACGCATTTCTTCTCGTACACATTCTTGCATTTCCCGCGGGCTGCACACAGGATAGGAACCTGGAATGACCAACAGCAATTACCATATCGAGCTACCAACCAGATGGGACAATATGTGCATGTATGTAGTTTTATGTTTAACTGGTGTTTTAAACTTTTCGTTTACTGGTTGCAAGAATAAAATGACCAAAGCAGCATTTTGAAATGTGAAGTATCCATATGTAGTAGATGCACTCGTAACTATGCACAAGAAAGAACAACAAGCGGTGCACCTAAAACAGGCTACGACAATTCCATGACCAAGACGACGGTCACGAAATTTGGGAACTCTCTCGAGTTCCAGACGGTCTCTGCTTTCTTCGCCCGTTAGTTTGCACACCAAACCAACTTAAATCCCGTTTAAACGGGCCTTTATATTTTCGACTTAAATATGTTCGAACATGACTGACTAGAAGGACAACTCAGTAAGGGGAGGCAACGCCCAATGTGTGTATCTAGCATGTAGGGGGCCTACAATATAGTATATATCATATACTGCTAAGACTTGGTCCAGTAAGTTGTGCTTTACAAAGAAGATAAAAGATCCCTTACATCGTTTAACGGATTTTCAATCCCTCCTCAGGTATTCTTTATTTACACTTAGCCGACCGTTTGCAAAAAAAAAAAAAAAAACTTTCACCATTACCGTAAGGTTAATTCACGTAATTGGCTTTACAACTTAAGCAGTCTCATCTGAGTTCTTTTTTTTAAGAGCGAGGCATACCTGGGTATTCTAAAGGTTTGCAGGCGCACTTTTCCACAGTCTTCTGAAGTTTACATTCAATGATACACCCAGAGAACGTGTACTGGGGGTAATGATCCAGACGCAGAGATTTGTTACACTTCCCCCATGGCGGCTCAATATTGACGGTCTGTAAGGATTAAAATGACCATCATTTAAAAACTATTTTCCATTATTCCTCGTCAAATTCCATAAAGTTGTTCCTGAAACAGTATTTTAATATCTACACCACATTCAATCCTTAGAATAATTAATTTATACCCACAAAAATGTCCAATGTGTGTTATCTTGTTGATTCATATCGTTCATTTACCATATTTCGTATATGTTACTATATTTCAAACAGTATAAAAGAAAATTCCAACTCAAGGTAATTAAGGTCCATGAATAATATAGTCTAGATGACTGGTGCAAAAATTGCTCAAAATGTGGAAAAAGCATGAAACTTGGCACAAATGTTCTTTGGACTATGCTGATCATTTTCAAGGGCAGTGCCCAAACTTTCAAAGCGTTGCTTAGCAACTGTTGCTAAGGAAGTGATTTACCTTAGTAACAAGCTAATTGGACCTTTCTTGTTCAGTTTAAATGATTTAAAAAGCCTTTTAATAATGTTTCAAACCATCAGAACTATCACTATACTATTTTAAGACATTGAAAACCCAAGTAAACCATTGCAACAGTTGCTAGGCAGCATATTACCCTAGCAACAAGTATTTAACATTATATATTAAATAATATATATTTAATAATATATATACAGATATCTCTGTAGCCTTTTACATACCCTCCAGTCTCTTCCCATCTTTTTGGTCCCATTTTACATATACTAACATGTTTCTTAATTATTAAGATAGGTACATAAATAGTGTATGCTTGCACAAACCCAAATACAAATATCTCCGGAGATCTATCAATGATTATCTTTAGCGGGGCAAATGATGCACATCCAAACATTTTTTTACATGTGGACAATCCCAAAAAACGTACATAATATTTTCCCTAGCAGTATTGCAAAATTCTCAAATTCAAAAGATAAGCATAAGTATTGAATATTCTATGATTTATTCTGAATTGGAGCAACTTCATTTTCTTGTGATCCGTTTCTTAAAATGTTAGTTCCCAATTATCAGTACTCAAGGTTTTTTTAAATATGTCTGCCATTCACCTACACCTTTATCTGGGTATTATATGGCTTTGGATGATTTTTTTATCCGGATAGTTTGGTAACTTGTTTAATTGAGTCAATTATTTCTTGGAATGCTATGAGTAATTTCCTTCCATGGGAAGAAATAGCCATTCAGATGGTAAGCTCTTTAGGATGCTGAATTAGCCCATAAAGTTAGTATTAAGGTTGATTAGTATTAAGGTTGAAGTATTTTTAATCCACCTTTTGTTACTACCGATTCCTGGCATTTCGCCGAGAAAAACGCTCTCCACTCTTATTTTCTTCATAAAGAAGTATTTTAAGCCATGTAAAGTTTAGGGCCTTGGTAAAATTATCATTTGCGGTACCTTTTACCGTCCATTTTTGTAATCAGACACCATCCTTGCTCATTTTATTTTGTATCTTTTTCCATTCCTGATAAAGTTAAATATGATATGCATATTTTTAAGTATTGAGGGAGGGGGGGGGCTGGTAGGAGAGTTTATACATGCACTACGTAAGATGAGAAATACTTAAGGTTGAACCACTGTTGACTTTCTTATTATTGAAAGGTTTCTCAGAGACCAGCTTTCCAAGATATTTTTCATTTTGTTCAATATTTTCTAAAAAGTTTTCTTTTCAATTTGTATTTTGTCAGTTTCTATTCTCTACCTAGTAACTTAAATACACCTGCATGGTTCTATTTTAATTCTCTTTGTTAATCAATGGAGTTCAAAAGTTTCTGTTCACACCCAAAGACCGTTAGATGCCATATCTTACTTCCACCAAGGCTGCTCTACAACAATATAAGAGTATTCTTGCGAGATGAACATATCTGAATCAGCACTACAATGCCATGTCATCAGATACCATGTGCCCACTCTGGTTGGACTTGTGCGGAACAGTGGACCCTTGTGGACACATTTGCCACATGCTATTGACCTGCCCAGAGTTGCTCCAGTGTGCATGTAGGTGAAGATGTAGAGGCTGTCAATGTGCAAGGGCAAAATGCACTGTATATTGCACATACAAGGGAGAATTTAACGTCTTAACTATTGCAATGTTTTATTAAGAGTCGTAAGGTGATAAAAGCATGGAAATGGCTGGTTACTAACTTTGAACATGCTGCCTTAGGTATCTGCACTGGCAATGTATTTGATCGAATGTGTGTAAACACACAATTGTTTCAACTTACTGGATTAAAAGTATGAACATCTTGCTCAAAAGTGTAGTTCGTAGCTAGTATTATAGATTTGCCTTACTTAGTAGACTAACGCAACTTTAAATGCTTGTTGCTAGGGTAATATGCTGCCTAGCAATCGTGGCTAAGGTTAATTTAGTTTTTATTACCTTAAAATAGTCTAGTGATAGTTCTTATGCCCTGAAACATAGTTATTAGCATTTCTAAACCATTTAAACTGGACAAGAAAGGTTTAATTAGCTTGTTACTGAGGAAATTCACTTCCATAGCAACGGTTGCTAAGCAACGCTTTGAAATTTTGGGCACTGCCCTTGAAAATGATCAGCATAGACCAAAGAACATTTGTGCCAAGTTTCATGCTTTTTCCACATTTTGAGCAATTTGGCCAAAATATAGCACCAGTCATCCAGACTAATAGAAAAATACACTATGTAAGGAGCTGACTATTAAATCTAAATAACCATTACGCCACGTTTGATAGAACTTACAAATTTTCATGCACTGCATATCATGTGTCACTGTTTAATTATCCCCCTTCTGTTTTAATAATTGTCGCTAATATCATCATTACCATTATTATACCTGTTACCATTCTATTTACCCATCGTCTCCGTTGCTTTGTGGTGTATAGACATATTATTTAATGTTAGAATATCAATATTTTCTTCATACTACAATTCTGATAAAGCATCACTTTACCTGCAATCGTTTCAACCCGGCAAAGGCGTGAAATCCTGGAGAAACTCCCAACCCTTTAGTTTCCATTAGTGGCGGCTCATACTGTGAATGGACTTGAAATACAATCCCAATTTGTTCCGTTTCGTCGGGAACATCGTCCAAATATTCGTTCTTTTTATTTAAAAGGAAAAAAGAGCATTGAAAAGAAGTTGTGCTCACGTTACTTGAACAGTGTATATAAATGTCACTACTAAAAAAAGCATTCCAAGCCCCCCCCCCCCCCCTCCCCGACTTTATGACAACTTTTGCAAAACTTTGGAAGAGCATCAGAAATCCTAATGATTTAGTAATGTTTAGTGTTGGAATATTCGGTAGCGAAATCATATGAAACATTGTATGGCAGTTGAAAGCATGTAAAATCCACACAAAACGTTAGTTTAAAATTGTTGACACATACCCAACAAACATAACTTATTACGAGCGCTTCTTTCAGCAACTCGCAAATAATGCTTTGTCAAGAAACGGTCACTATAATATTTTGCCATTTTCAACGAATCTGGTCGAACGCGCAGGACGCAAAAAGTGGTGACCAGGGCTCCGTAACTCGCTCTAAAGCATTGCGAATTGCGACCAAGCGCAAGCGTCTCTATTCGATAACTCGAGATTTGCTTGCTCATGTAATAGCCTCGAAATGAAAGGTGATATGGCTATCGCAATTCGCGATGCTTTCGAGTTACGGAGCTCAGGTGATCGATGGATAAGCTCTATAAATCGCACAAAGTCTCCTACCTGTTCTACATTAAGAACCAAGTGCAGGCCGTTACCAAGCCCCGGTTGGTCCTGATATCTCGATCTCCTCGCATGGAGTTCGCCGTTGAAGGTATAACAGTTCCCATAGGAAGAGAAGACATGTTGGAAATCCTTGTCAAGGTCACACGACCTTCCCTTAAACTCACATTCCAGTACAGTTTCATTGGTCAATTGCCAGCCCTTTTCCATGCTGAAGTTCCCAAAATCGAATCCGTTTGGATACAGCTCTGATATATTCGCCCACATTCCATTGGAAGTAGCTGATCTGGAGGAAACATCATTTCCGGACTGGGCAGAGGAGTCGTAACTGCCAGTAGAACGGTATGACCCAGTATCGCCCGTAGATCCGGTAGAGTCCGTGGAACCGGCGTATCCCGAAGGTCCAGGATAGCTCGAAGATCCAGTAGAACCCAAAGATCCAACAGAGCCCGAAGGCCCAGGATAGCCCGAAGATCCGGTAGAGCCCAAATTGCTAGAATATCCCGACGATCCGGTTGAGTCCGAATTGCTAGAATAGCCCGACGATCCGGAAGAGCCCGACGGTCCGGAATAACTCGACGATCCATAATCGTAGCTGCCGTAACCATCGTAATTATTGTAATAGTTTTCGTAGTAATCTGACGACGCACTTGTCGCTTGTATGACGTAATAGTCGGCTGTTGTCAGGAATTTCTTCATGTACCTTTAAATAGAAACATAATTGCAATTACTGTCATAACATCACAAATATGAAAAGATATTTGTTTTGACTGGGTCATTTTACCTGTACAATATAAAAATACATGTATGTTATTCCAAATGGAATTTTTTCATCCAGTGGTCAATTTCATCTAAGACGAAATGATACAAAAAGACTCATGGTCACATCAAATTTATGGTCCAATTTTATTAACAAATTAAATCTGGCTTTTAATGACTCTTATCTCTGTTTTAGAAAAAGAATTAAAAACCCTTTTTATTTAAAGAATATTTCAGTTTTGGTATATAATATTTTTAGTATTCGATACTTTTAACGGATTTGTATTAGTGTTTAATTTATCTGTTTTAGTTTTACTATACGGTAAAGCATTGGGCCACATGTTAAGAAGCGAATTATTATTATTATAATTATTATTATTATCTCCAAAACGTGAATTACAACCACCTGGATTTAAAATCCCTTATTCAATCAACAGAAGACACTGCATCTGCCTTAAAATCAAAGTTAAATCTATTTTGATGGAAAACTTTGTGGGGGTTATGTAATATACGAACACAGACCTGTTGAAGTTACATATGGTAACTGCCGGGAACGCCAGCCTAGGTTCAAAGGTGATTTTTATCTCCGTGGATGTGGAGTAAGTAAAGTAGTTGATTAAGCGCAGGCTGATCATCCACGTGGCCATCCCCAATCCTGCTAAAATGAACACCACCCAGGCTATCCTTCTACAGATGCTTTTAGACGCCGCTGCCCTGGCAAAGCCGTGTGCAGTGGTACTGGTGGCGAATTCCTTCTCAAGGCTTTCCTCCATTAGTTCTGTCTGGAAAAGATTAAAACAGCTATACATATTCCTTATTGAATGAACAATTATCTCATAAATCGTGAAACTACGATTTGCTTCACCTATTTTGTAATTTCAACTCAGCAGAAATGGCTTGGTTCTCTGTGTACTTATTCCAAAATAGTCCCAAGCCTAATAACACGATGCAACGTAACATAAATAACATCCCCCATAATCAAAGAGGAACACGGAAAACCTTTTTTATCTCACCTTGTAAGTGACGCTAACAAGGTTTTGTATTTACGGCCATCATTTGCAACCAAAATATCACATGTTATTGCGATGAAAATAAATAAGTAAACAAACAAATAAATGGAAAACGCCTGTTTATAGTCCCATTAGATGATTGATTTTAACTCCCTCCTGCTCATGTTCAGCATTACTGTCTCTCAGTGTTATTGGAATGTTTTATGTATTGTAATATTTATGATGCTAAGTCATCTGCCCCCCTTCCCTTATTTGCATTTGGATGCTTTATCTCACAAAGAAAGGGAAATTATTATATTGCTAACCCCCCCCCCCCCCCCCCCCCAACACACAGACAAACACAATGTACGTACTCACACAATTCAAATGCATGTATATATACATCTAGATCGGGATTCTCTCAGCTATTATATGTCACATGCAAGCAACATATCATTCAAATTAAACTCAAAGTAATGAACTACTGGTCTGGATATTTTTGAGTTTCATTGCGTTATGTTTCCCTCACATTCTTATAAAGGACGAATATTTTCTACGTGTCAATCCGTTTTTTTTTTCAGTCGACCAACTTCTGTCTCATTTTGAATGAGTGTACAAGTAGATCTAACTTATATGTTTTACTGAGCCCTTCACGTAAAAATGACCTCCATGCGTTTATATACATAAGCCGCTGTACCATGGAATTCTGTTGTTGGTCTTTTTTTGTGAAATTTGATGTTAATGAAATGATACCACAAGCATAACATTCCACAGTCATTTATCTCCCCCAAAGTATTGGTTCAGTAGGGGTGACACTTCTATTGTCCAGTGTGTGTATGCTCAGTTGTAGCATAATCGGGAGTTACATTACATAGAAGCCTTTGCTCAGTATATTTTTAGTATGCAAACCTGTTTTTCTCAGCTAAATAAGTAAAAAATTCAATTCAGAGCTTTAATTGATTTATCATTATCACAAAAATGCATATGTAGAGCAAAAAAATATCAATTTAAGATGATAAATTGAGGCAGAGTGTCATCTCAAATTGCATTTACATGCAAGCCTTTGTTGTATATAATTCTGTATATCCGGAATTGTTTAAAAAAAGAGTGATAGAAAAGCCAAGCTTTTTATGTACATTAAAATGTGAATGAGTTTTGTTGAAGAGAAGTGTCACAAGAGGAGAAAGTATTTTTTAGTCGGTGGCTCGAGGGCAGAAACTTAATTGAATAAAACATGTATTGAAACTTTGAAAGCTTTTGTCAGTTTTGGTGTTTGGAATTGGTGAGAAGTAACTTTATCTGAGTCCACAAACCTAAATAAACAGCAAGACTGGTAACTGCAACGTCTTAATGTAAAGACCACTGTTATATTTAATTTCCTTTAATTAATCTAAATGAATCCCAAATGCATACCCAAGTCAGGAACTTTTGCAAACGTAGATATACACGCATGTGTTGTCCATCAATTATTTAAAGGAATAAATCTTTAACTGCTTCAGACAAAGGTAGTTGTGTAATAGCCGTGTAAGAAAAAGCTATTTTCCATGCTGTTTTTTTTATTACTTGAAATTCTGATGAATACGTACAACAAAATACACTACTAGTTAAAATATAATATTAAAACCAATCTGGATATCACTTAAAGTCAAAGTTGAAAATACATATACGTCACAATCACGCCAACTATAAGGAAAATAAATATAACTTAAATCCTTCATAATATTAGGAAAAAACAGCAAACTCTCCACCCTTATTCCGACAGAAAAAATTACATACCCATCAATGTACATGTAAACTTGAAAAACTGACCGTCTTCTAGAAGACTCAGAAGACGGCCTCAATCCCCCCCTGCTTAAACGCAGTTATTTAGATGCACGCCCTATCAACGGAATTCAATTCAATTAAGCAAAGGTTTGAAAACAACCTAAGTAATGCAATCGAAAAGACTGGCGTAGCCTGTTTATAATGCTCCCTCCGTCAACAGCCCTGATAACTGACACATTGGCTACTTACTATTTTGTTGCTACGGTGATAACTCATCTTCACAAACGGAATACGATTGCAATGTCATTATCATACTTTCATCATTATCATTATAATGGGTTATAGATTAGTGATTTTGAAAAGTGCACAGGCAGTCTTAGAGAGAGAGAGAGAGAGAGAGAGAGAGAGAGAAAGAGAGAAATGTAAAATGACAACTCCACCTCGCTTTTCCGGATAGGCCTAATCGGTCCTTTAGAAACGTTCATTACTGGTCTGACCATGACAGTCTGTATGGCGTGATTCTTCTCCATTTTAGCTACCTTCTCTCGAAAACCTTCGGACACTGTTTAACATGCGAACGAGACATGGTTTTTACATTAGGCGAACCGAACAAAGATCTGTCATCGAGTATACATATAACTCTATAAATACAATGTACATCGTTTTAACTTAGTGTCACAGAATCATCATTATTGGTTCCCATACATCCTATGTGCATGTAAGTCGCAAATTACTAATACTGACGTATCATTGGAATGTTTATCAATGACATTGAGTCACGATGAAATTGTCTCAAGGGGCTGTATGATTGAACAACCATCAGCATTAAGCAACATAAAAATCAGTCATCTTACGTGTCATTTCTAAAGTAGGATAGCGATGAATTCGAGCGGTCATATTTCAGTAGCAAAATAGAGGACCACAAAACTTAATGGCGCTTAATGGACTAACATTGATCAACAATTATTCTTTATAGGTCTGAAATTGTTCTTTGGTCTTTGCGGTTTGTTACTTTATTTGAAAGGTTACAATTGCATGTTCATTGGATGTGCTTGATAAAATATACACTACAAGTACACAAAAAAAACAAATGATAAACTTTCATGTAAACGTTTTTGTCAAGCATTATTAGGAAAAATAGAATCATTCTTTTTCCAAAAGTATTTTTTTAACAAATTCATGCTGTAATGTACATATATGGTGCAAGAATTTAGACGACAGTTATATAAATTATACTAATAAATTGTCTAGAGGTTTGTTGACGACAATGAATCATCCGCTCAACTACACGCTGGAGAGAACTAAAAACATATTCAAAACAAGATAATTGACCGGGTATCATATATAACCAATGACCTGCAGTTTCACTTGAGTCAGAAAAAATCAATAAGCCAGCAAGTCTAACTCGAGCAACTCTAAGGTAGTCGAACGACATAAAAGATGGGTGCGACTTCGCGAAAAAAAAATACAACCAGCTGGTGTCGTACATACCTGTTAAACCAAAACTTTGAGATTTTATTTTGCAAGCTTTTTTACTTCGATCATAATCAATTTTTCTGCGATCCACCATCAACAAATAAAAGGTTTGCGCATTTCTTGCAGGCTGGACATGCCAAGGACCCCGCCCGCTAACGTCACCAGTGGCGTCACGAGAGTTCAGATCGCGATGACAGAAACACTGTTTCTTAAAGTACAAAATTGAACAGGAAATGACAAAAATGTTATTTTAATAAATGTACAAACGATTTTCTTTATTAAGCAGATACATATAAAATCATCTTACATATAATAATTGGGATGGGATTAAAAAAAACTTGATGCGGTACTATATATGCTTCACTGAGATGTAAAATGGACTGCGCCGAGTATAAAGCACCTCTATCTTATAATTGTAAACCCCACTTAAAAAAAACACTGTAGGACTGGAACATTCAGAGGAAATCTTATCTAGTTTAACATATGCGACTAGATATTTAAAGTTTAAAGGTCTCTTTAACTTCATATCCATAGCATTTTAAACATATTAGAAACACCTTATTCTTATTATGACATCCATGCTAGCTGACTTAATGTTTTATCTCTCCGATTTGTGAACAAGTTTGGTGACCATAAATAAAGCGTGTAACTGCACTAAAATTATCTAATGGACATTTACAGATGATATATATATATATATATATATATATATATATATATATATATATATATATATATATATATATAATAAAAATTATGTGATAGCAATTCTTGAAACAGCAGATGGAAAAAAAAACAAAATTGAAGCTAAAATCTATTCTAGACAGCTAATTCCAACTGCTGAAAATCTGTTTTGAAAAACACCAAGGAAGTACTTTTCTGTTTTTAATATGAATTTTATACCAGTTTAAAACTATTGTTCTTCCTTCAATAACCTTGGGTAATTCTCGTCAGCTTTTAGTATGTCAGGTAATTAACTCTTCCCATTTTCGGCAAATCCAATTGGGGCTCCGTGTTCCTTTAGGAATTGTAATGGTACACTATGGGATACATGTACCTCAATCTACCCACAATTCCCTGGTGTCATGACATCCTCCACAACAGGCACAGAGCCCTATGATAAATTAGCTTCATAAATTCTATACCATTCTGTATTTTGCCCACTGGGTTGTGGGTGAGATAAGGAATTTTTGGCAAACGCTTAAAGCGGCACTACACATGCATCTCAGCGCTGTTTACAAAGTAAATAAAATCTGAAACCACAAATATTAATTAGAAATAAATGTAAATAATAATTAACAAACCACATATATTAAGCTAACCATTTTCAATATGATTGTGGGTATTTGTTACCATGATTAAGAATAATAATGGCGGTGTTCGACACCAATTAAGTCACGAACATAAAAAGAGTGAAAATCATTAACAAAATTAATAATGCATTTTATGTTTTCTTTATTGCAGTTCTCATTTAAGCACCGATTCCATGTTGAAGAATATCGTAATGGACGTACCTGTTGTGCTTTATATGTGCTGAATCTACGTATCTGATAATCAGAAAAAGTTACAGCTAACACACTGGAAGCTGATCATATGAAAATTAAGGCCAATCCCACATGTACGTCTAAGTAAGAGCCAAGGACTTTGTTCTTGTCGAAAGGCATTGCATCTGAACGAAGATATCCTAGCACAGCTGTTTTACCAGTGTAAAGATAGCATTTAGAGCTGTTATCATTGTCGCATTTTTTACCTGTAGCCTCACTATCGATGTAAGGTAACAATATCACGCAAAAGGACACTGATGGCTGTTTTAGGCTCACTATATTTTTCATACTATCCGAAATGGATGACAGTCACAGAACTATATTTCTGTGGTTTATCTTTTCCTGCTTTATGGCGCCCGGGATAACTGGAGCATATTGTCCAACCCGCTATGTAATGGTCGACTCTGTTTGTGTGCGTTATGAGCGGAATATCAAGCTATCGTGGGACCAGGCTCGCCTCCAATGTGAGAGGGAGGGAGCTCACTTAGGTGTACCAGATACAACCAGAAGGAGAGATGCCTTTTACAACTATCTGATAGCAAACGCCGGTTAGCAATTTTTTCGCTAGTATGGGTTTTTTGACTGAGTTTTGTTTGTTTGCTGTCTCGTATATTTGTGGTCTTAAATGTATGAATTTCCCAACTGTAATGAACATTTCGAGAGCGCATTCGTTTTGTGTAGTAGTCCAATGCACCATGTAGTACGTTTGTTTCTGTTTTCAGGCGAAACGTGGGCCACTTGGGTGGATGGAAGAGAACCCCAGGGGAACGGCTACTGGATCTGGTATTCCAAGGGTACCAAGGTGGAGGGAAATTTATGGTCCCCCGGTGAACCAGGAAATCCGGAAAGATTAGAAGACTGTATAGCAATTAAAGTAATGGGGGGCAAAGACCTGCATGATTACCCATGTGAACTCAATTCCAACTTCTTGTGTGAATATAATACAGGTATGGGCTAATTATATATGTGCCCATTTTGCTTTACACGTGCTCTTTACAGCACATCATTGTACTGCATCACACATAGCTCGACTCTAAACCTATGCTTTGATTAATAATTTCAATTAATTAAAATTAATGAAACTTGGCTTGCCTTGGCGAATCTCTGTGCTATTTGAGTCCTTTTCTTGTTACACTTATCCCTAGTGGGAACTGCTGTAAATGGATTATTTGTATGTAATACTCCCTTAAAACGTATTATAGTTTATAGTTTATTCCACTGTAACATATGCATCCACTTGTGTGGATGAAAATGACAATATGAATACAATTTTTGTGAATATGTTATTAAACAATCACAATGAGTAAGGATATTTACTTATTTACTATTTAAAAAAGTTTCTATTACTACTATTACTCAATTACCGATGAGTGCAGCACTGTAACATAAGACGGTAACGATCTGTTTCAATTTAAGTGAACGGAGCTTGGGGATCGTGGGGATCATGGAGTCGGTGCTCCCTTACATGTGGAGCACAAGGATTAAGATATAGAACCCGACAGTGCAATAACCCAGTTCCAGTCGGCATAGGTAAACCCTGCCCTGGAGCTGACCGACAAACCGAACTCTGCTTCCCAGGACAGTGCCCTAGTGAGTGACATAACTACAATGTCTTATCTGTTTAATGTTAAAGTAGAAGTGTGTCATTTACTCAAGCAAATAAGCAAAAAAGTTCACATTGAATGATAACTCCAGTCACGCGGACACACCAACACGTGGCCTTGGAAGTACATTGCTGTATACCAGAATGATTGCACACCTTCAATGATAATATATTATTCACTATCGCTTCATCGAAAACACAAGTATTTGATTAAGAATCAACTGATAAATTTCAACCTGTAGTATTTTACACGTTTGACATTCACGTTACAAAACACCATTAGTTTATACCAGATATACATGTAGAGTGTGCTTTACTACATTCTCCTTTAGCGTGGCGGTGATTACGTGCGTGACTTCTGTTTCTCTTCAATTTCCATAAAACAGAGAACTGTATTTGGCTTTGTTTCCTATTACAGTGGACGGGACCTGGAGTGTCTGGACACACTGGTCAATGTGCAGTAAAACCTGTGGTCAGGGCAACAGAACAAGACACAGGGCGTGTAATAGCCCACCTCCAACCAATGGTGGCAAGGACTGCCCAGGACAATTAGTTCAGGTCGAAACGTGCAGAGGTCCCCCGTGTCCAGGTACGTTTACAGCGTTAAATTCGATGCATTATTTTATGTTAGAGTGATGCAGTGTGGAATATGTGGACACGCTGGTCAACGGGCAGGTACGCACACAGGGTTGGCATTCTGGTATATGCTTGTATGTATCATAATTATCAGTCAGGTGATACTATACAGAATATTAAGTTTTGGCTTTTATTTATTTACTGTATGGTAAGGTTATCCATTGGTTGTACAATCAGTGATTCTTTTGTGACACAATTCATTTTAGAAGTTGAATAAATGACATTAGTTCATGACAGGATTTTCTGCATCACTTTTCGCACTGCGTTTGGGGTGACACTTTTGTGCCAGAGAAATATATTACTGACTCGTTAGATAACTAAAAATACGTTTTTAAACTATTAATTATTTATTTCATTTTATGCTTCTCTTTTTTTGCCGTTTACAGCCAAACTCTGTCCTGCTGGATTCACTGAGGTCACCGACAGCTTGTGCCTGTATATCTCTGACCCACAGACAGAGGCATACAGTTATTTTCTGTCCATGAAGGCGTGTGCCTCGCTGTCTCCGCTGTCCCGCCTGATGACAATGAGGAACAAATACGAATACCATAACATGGTCAGGTTCTTGTCTACAGCGACTGAATACTGGATAGGTAAATCTACACAGTGTTAACACTCAACAACTTAACTTAAGCTTGTCTAGACGGTCAGATACTAAAAATAATAACAACAACTATAAGAATAATAACTATTACGATAATAATGCATTGCTTAAAACTGCGCTACAAAAACGTCTCGGCACTTTATCCGGTCATCGATGGGTTTATTGTAAGATATTTTGATATAAAAATTACAAACCTAAGTACAACTGGCAGTATAAAACAACTATTGTTATCTAACCAGGCGATGACACTACAAGCGGCAGTAGTTCTTTGAGCAACGGTGGCACCAAGCTAGGGACTGGTAGTTTTACCATCTGGGACGCTGGATTTCCGTCTGCTCGCTCCCTTACCAATTGCGTTGACTTGAGTGGGAAAAGTGGGACTTTTCTGTGGCAAGACGCCCCTTGCTGGGAAAGAAAACCCTTCATTTGTGAACTGAGACCCAAAGATGCACTCGCGCCTATTGTTGGTTAAAATGGCAAAGCTGTCGTTTCAATCGTATTGCTCGTATGGCTGTCATTTTTGAAAGTGGACGTAAATCACATATTGGATGACATACAATAAAGATAAAAACTGGAAGCACCCTTCTCGCACATTTGTTTTAAAGTTCTTCCTCTCATTCTCTCTCTCTCTCTCATATATTTTATATACATCGTACTATATCGTATTTTACCAAATCAACAGAAACTGGACCGAAAAAAGGAAACTTATAGGACTATATCTGAAAGAATGCATATTTCCCTCATATCCATTTCAGGTCCCGTATCTATAAGCATTATTACTGATGCATCTCGGAAGATCTTCTTTACAGATGTCAAATATACGGTGAATATTTGACATCTGTAAAGTAGATCTTCGGAGATGCATCATTAATAATATGCTTATATTTTCATTAAGATCTATACGGTGAATTTACATGAATCATCAAGGTCCCGTATCCTTAACGAAAGATGCGTTGGTGTGATAGAATAATAACACAATTAAAGACAAACATTATAGATCACACGTTTATGCAGCAACAGGAATGTAGACAAGGCAAAAGGCAATTGAGCATTTACGTTTTGACTTTACAAGTATAACTATTTGCAAGAATAAAGTAACTCATTTTCAATCAACGGCTTAATATTGAAATAGTTTACCTCAATATTTCGATGTCTGACAGAAAATCTTCATCAGGGAATGAGGCTATTCAGGGGAATAGCCTCTTTTCCGGAGACCAAGACTTGTTTGGTGACTAGATGACAGTAATAGCAGCTCACAATACAGCAGCTCGCTTTTTTTTTTTTGCTTTCATACATGTGTATATAGTAACCCAATATAATGGCGATGTATATAGATAAAACATTGTTTAGCTCACGCATGGTTGACACATAAGCTTGGGTTAATTTTATCCAATCCACATTAAACCTTTACAGCATACATTCTGAAATAAAATATGAATTTTCTGCCAAACAAAGATACAATGCATTCAGGTGTTTTATTACTTTACTAGCCAAAGGATATGATATTATGGTAATGATAAGCGATAGATATACTAATTACAGTAGAAAGTCAAGCACCTACAGTGTAACAATGATTCATTTAAAACAACGCGGGGTTTAAAAAAGACAAGATGCCCATACAATGTACGCATAAACCTTATTACAGAATTTGGATAAAAAAGACATGGAAGAAACGCATTCAGCGAGTAAGTATTTAACTATTTAAAGTATATAAGTTTCACTTTGTAATTGTGAATAGATTTACTATGTTACAATATTTGTGCTACAGGCAAAGCCTATACATTGGATAGGCAGATTTATAATCAGTACAACTAAAGAAGTCACCAAGTAAACCAATGGTCACCAAATATTTAGCCAAACATGTGCGGCAAATTATAAGAAACTGAGTGGCATAGCAATGTTTAAACGCCTTGTGAGCGTTGCAGTTGGATTAAAAACAGTCCTTCTGCTTTTTAAATAAAGCATTCCCAGCAGGCAAACGACACTGATTCTACGTTGATTCAGCGTTGATCCACCAAAATTAACGTTGATTCAACGGTGAATCAATGTCGTTTGTCTGTTGGGATTTGTATTCAATTCTACACACAAGAGCGCTTTCACAACACGACAACATAACAAAATCCGTTGGGTGCAAAGGAATCAATAAACGGATCAGCCAATTAAGGAGGTTGATATCATTTTTGCTCGAATTTCACAGCTGAACATTTTCCTCTCCTCACACCTGGTATCTCTCCACATGTATCCAGCTCCCTTCCCATCTATGAACACACAGTCGGCCAACGTACTTTTGGAAGGACTGCCCTGTTCCCAGTAGGTGAAGGACCCTTGCCCTAGTTTGGTGCCGTCGCTGAACACGAACTGTCCCTCGGTTGTCCTGTCGTCTAGACCTAGTTAACACAGCGGAATTCCTAACATGTAGTTACCGTTAAAATAAAGCTAACAGCGAGGAATCCTCATTGCTCTCTGTATGCAGATATATTAAAACTCACTTTAACGTAACGAAGAAACCTAGTTAAAAACCCGGCCGGCACGGGCTGTGTGTTATAAAAGTGATTTCAAAACAAGGTAAAAACGAAGTTCAATACCTCGTATTGCATAATATGTTTCTCAGAAAGTGTATTAAAAACTTGGTTAAGTGGGATACATTTTCCATCTACATGTAATTATGCGATTACAGCTAAATGCGATCATATGCATAGGGAAAATGTATAGGGATAACCCTTTATAAAGTCACACTAGAATTCCTTGTCATATGCAGTTACAAGTTACACAATATGTATGAAATAACTCTAAAACTATATTGACATATCAATCAATCCTGTGAGGCAACTACACTCATCGAACTGGGTGCCATATAGCAAGAGACCGACCGGAATTCGCACAGATCACACAAGTAAACTGAATTAAAGGATTCCACCTACCTATCCAACAATCAGCATGTGCTGGCAACTTTTTAACGATTATATCTTGTTCTGCTTTATGTTTGATCGTCACCAAGCGTGCGTGTTTTGACAATGAAGTGCAGAACGTGTTGGCATCGCTGTAGGTTTTTAGTACATTTTTACCGGAAATGTACAGACACCAGTTCTCTGAGATTTTAGTGAAACCACTAGGACAAGGCGATCCTGAAATGAAGTTTTTCATTTTATTAGTGTTGATGGCTTCATGACCGTCGACAAAACTAAATTTAAGTACTATTTCAAAGCAAAGCGGACGTGCATTCTTATATGGTATTTGCCCATATAAATTCATGAGGAACTAGGAGAAGTCTCCTCATTTCAATGTACTACTGTAAACATTTTGCTCGCTAGTTTTTCATATAGCAGTTTTATAAATTTCTATCAGACGCATTTTGTGTTGTGTTTGCAGGTGACAGCTATTTTAACCAATCAACACAACACAACATTTACCTGAACAAAACCCTTCGTCACACGACTCTTTTTGAACATTACTCCCGACACAGTCACGGCCGCCATTTTGTTTATGCGGGTTATTACATGATCGTAGCCTCAGTCTGGTGCTTTGACCACAGAAGCTTCCACACGCTGACCAGTGTGACCAGGCACCCCAGCCTCCGTCAACTGCAAGGTAAATGTATCATTAATTTGATTGTCTCCAGAAGAAGTCAATCACGAAGAAGTCAGCAAACACGGTGCATTGTACTTTCCAGTATCTTGTTTTAATTGCAGGTATAAATTTGTCAATATGCGTGTATTGAAGTAAAACTTTAAACTGCGCGTTTAAAATGCATAGGCCTACTACCGATTTCGACAACAAATCAGCGGAACCCATTAACACGTGCAGTTGGTAGAATTTATGTATCATATTCGTTATAGGGCATTCCACGCAGATGATGTAGGATGACCAGTCTTTATAAATCGTAAATTTTAAAAAAGAGATCAATAAGGACCATTTAAAACAAGCACAACAGGTTGCCGTGCACACTTTTAAAATTGTATGATTGGGAAAAGATATGTATTGTATGATTATTTTTCGTAACGACTGACGCGTATACATGTATTCTTATTTCAGATGTTACAAAGCACATCAAAATTTCTCAACATGCGGACGGCACTGCACTATATAGAGTCTATGGTAGTCACTGGAACCAATACAACACCATCATTTGTATAGGAACTGACACAGACACTTTCCACTTTTCTGTATAAAAAGTTTCTCCAATATCAAATCACGTGTACGTACCTGCCAAAAACACACATTGATATGTTGTTACATATCTGAAAAATGAGTGAGTAAATATATTTAGTGGATCGTAAAGGTATAAGTTTCTGGCATGATATTAGAATATTACAGACACAAGTTGACCCTCATTTACGAAGAGTAGAGAAATGATAATAAATAAATAAATATATAAGAAAAATGAAAAATGAGCTGAAGACAACATTTTTAAAATCAGTATACTCATCTCTCTGAAAAACAAATATTGAAGCTCATTTGGGACGTTCGGAATAATATGTAAACATCATTCTACGTTAGGCATGACCAGATTCTTTTATTCTGATACAGAACTGAGTGCATGGTAACAGGTTGTGAGTGACCCGTTTTTTAAATGTCTCGGTGATACAGAAACGCGTCCGCATATTTAGAGGTGAACTTCACCACTCACGCAACAAACGATGCACAGTTCTTTAGTCAAAATGATAGCATCATGCAATATTTTTACACGAATAAATGTGAATATTAATCATCATAGACTTATGAACATTGTGTTAAATAACTCTACATGTACACATTATGATGATCAACCACCCAATAAAGCAATCACTCTATAAACAAACATCGTATCCTCTATTTTATAAATGGTATAGTAAGTGATATAGTTAAAAAACGAAAAGTTGAAAATTTATAGAATATGCATTAACATATGCATGTGAATTGCCTTAACTTTGTTCTCCACGAAAGCAGAATTTATTTGTAGCGTACGTAAGTTCCAAAACGCCTAAAAACCTTCGTTATACTAAACTCCACTGTACCATAATATATATTTTAAACCGCGTATCGCGTCCGTGAGGTTTCTGCACATTTCTTTGAACAGCGACTTACCGGTATCTTGAACATCGTCCCCAGCCCCAGAAGCCGCAGCCCGTGGTGTACCGTTGACGAGTGCTGCGGGTCTGTATACCGTACCTTGGTGGATAACACGCCCTGTGTAGAAATTATGAAATGTGAGAACAGACAGCGCAATAACTGCAAAATGCTGTTAACATTAAATTGCATTTCATTACAACTTTTTTCGTTTTCTGCAAATATGTACGCATCTTCCGCAGCAAATGTTTTGGGGGAAGCGAAATTAACATGATTATATTTCAAGAGTATACTGAAAAAATACTTTTAGATATTACTATAAATAATAAATTAACCATACACTTAAAATCATTTGAACGTTTGCTTTATCAAACAAAATGCTAAAAATCCGTGGATTTGCATGTATGTGTGCGTTTGTTTACGCGTGTGTCAGTACCTAAACAAAACTGTGAAATCACCTTACCCTTGCGTAAAATGGACCCAATAAACGAGAACTACTAACAAGAAGAGGAATATCCCCTTTTTACTGCTGTCTTCCATGATATTTTCAACACCTGTGGTATCGCTGTTTGCAGTGATATCTAATGGTGTAATGAATACACAACTTACAGTGTAAATAGGGGAGCAAAGTTTTTTCAGGACAACTCAGTTGAATAAATTGGCCTTTTTTTAACTGCATGGGATTAATGGCGTTCGTAGTTGGTGTAGGTGTAAGGTAAGATCTGAATCAACGGTGGAATGTTAGCAAACTAAGCGACCAATTAGCAGACGTTTGATAACAGCTGTCGCAAAACTTTACAAAAAACTAGACAAACGTCCTGGTAAACAGGTACAGACCTAGACTGGGTTCCCATGCCTAGATCGATCTAACGGGATCGATCCATCTCCAATGGGTTTCTCATGAAATTGCGTTCAGCTTAAGCGGCTTAGATGTCTGACACGCCTACTGAAGCTGCTAAACGATAGTTAATTACCCCGTGACAGACATTTAAACCGCTTAAGTTGATTGCAATTAAGCGAGAATCCCCTCTGAGATAGATCGATCCACAGATCCACAGGGTCTGGGAATGGTCCCCTAGCATTTAAATGACGAAGATGGGGTCACACGTACCAGTGAAGTAAAAAAGGAGTTTGTGTCTGTGTTTGTGACATGGTTCTAAGACACCGTTTACTAAAGAAACTAGTGTTTACATAGAAACAAGGCGGATTTTGCTCGTGCACACGTACAGGGAATGATTCATTTAATCTTGCTCACATCCAACATGGGATTGGAGAATTTAATTACGTGTGATTTGTCTGGCGATATTTTTAATTGCACAATTAATGCAGGCAGATAAGATGCTAAATGTTTGTGGTGCTAAAAGTGGGATATGTCTCCTAATTTAAACTATAAATGATCCACCGAGCTTGCCGAGGAGGGGGTGTGTGCATTAAGAGCTCATTCGGAACAGTGGACTAACTAGTCCGAGGGTCAAATATGGCCGACCCACTTGGAAACGTCCCCATGGGGAATCTATTCAGTGACTATCAGAGGATTAGACAACAAGGTTTTTAGTGGGTCGCTATATTTGACCCGCAGAACAGTTAGTCCACTGTTCTGAGTACGGCCAGTTTCTGATAACAACCCTGTACCGTAGGTTCCATCCAGCCGAGAGGTTTCTGTAAACAGCGTATTGTGCTTAGCACATCGGAAATGGAATGTGTTACCTTAGGGCTATATTCTCGCCAGACGGTCATTTGCAATCAATGATATTGCAAGTAAATATAATATTTCAACAAAAGTTCAACGTCTGCATGATTCCAATTAAAAAATTTATTGTTTTGCTATCCACCATGCTGTGTGCTTGGACAAAGATATTTTCATCAAAGCAATTGAGCTATTTAATGAGCTATGAACTCTAACACTTTTGCCATTTAACCAACAATAGGTGCCATTCCATCTTTGGGTCTTAGTTCGCAAATGAAGGGTTTTCTTTCCCAGCAAGGGGCGTCTTGCCACAGAAACGCTCCACTCTTTCCGCTTAAGTCAACGCAATTGCCAAGGGATAGCGAGGACGGATATCCAGCTGCCCAGAGAGCGAAGCTTCCACCACCGAGCTTGGTACTGGCATCACTGCTGCTTGTAGTGTCATCACCTGATTAGATAATAATTTTACATTGCCAGTTTTACTAAGGTTTATTATTATTTTGAAATGTAAATTTCACAGATAAAGTCGTTTCATGTCACAGATGACGGGATAACATTTCCAGAAACAGATCAGTCATATCATTTTGTAATAGGGTAGTTTAAAATGTATTATTATTATTATTATAATTATTATTATATTTGACTATCATGACAAGCTTTTGTTAAATCGTTAATACGCTGGCACTCTTATCTATCCCTCACTTACTGGGCTGAGACTTACCTATCCAGTATTCAGCCGCTGTAGACAAGAACCTGACGATGTTATGGTATTCGTATATGTTCTTTAATGTCATCAGGCGAGACAGCGGAGACAGCGAGGCACACACCTTCATAGACAGAAAATAATTGTATGGCTCTGTCTGTGGATCGGAGATGTACAGGCACAAACTATCGGTGGCCTCAGTGAACCCAGCAGGGCAGAGCTTGGCTGAAATAAATAAAAAAAATGACAAGTAAAAAGAGAAAAAAATAGGCCTATATATATATATATATATATATATATATATATATATATATATATATATATGTCATACAAGCAGAAATACCCGTGGTTATGAAAAGAGCAATGCATGTTTTTAGTTTGAGTTAAGTATATATAAAATTTTAGAGCCAAATTGCAATCCATGTGTACGTATGATTTTAATTATTAATATACAGATGGCTGGTTTATGTGATTTACTATATCGGAATACCAACCCTGTACACGTACCTGGACACGGCTGACCTTTGCACGTTTCGACCTGAACTAATTGTCCTGGGCAGTCCTTGCCACCATTGGTTGGAGGTGGACTATTACACGCCCTGTGTCTTGTCCTGTGGCCTTGACCACATGTTTTACTGCACGTTGACCATTGCGTCCAGACACTCCAGGTTCCATCAACTGCAGTTATCAACATTAATGTCCAAAGTCAACAATTTTGATTTTTTTATGTTTCATATTCAATTCGTCTTCATATTAGACATTTAAGCTATTACGAAGTTTGAAGAAAATTTCATCAAAGTATAATGCTTTGCAGACTGTGACAATATGTATGAATTCGGTTTTAGATAACCCTATATAAATGTGAATCGACTATATGAAAAACAGGGTGATATAAATATTTAAAGCCATGCTCAAACCAACACTGGAAGGAAAACAATATATTCGATAAATGTCAACATAAGGCGACTGCAAGGAAAGCACCCGACCATAAATATGTGTCTGGGAGAGGTCACGCTCACTAGAGCACTGTTTTTGGAACTAAAACTCGGCTGTTTCCTCCCCTGTAAAAATAAGTCACGTACCCGGACATGTTCCATGGTGACAGTGTTCAGTTTGTCGGTCAAGGCCACTGCAGGGGGAACCTGCTCCCTTTGGTGCGGGATTATCACAGACCCGTGTGCGATAGCGTTGCCCTGAACCACAGGTTACCGAACAGCTGTCCAACTTCCCCAGGCTCCCCACATACCATTAACTAGATTACAGACAGACAGAGAACTTCATCAACTGTGTTATGTTATAAGAACGAAGTAATTTTTCTTCAGTCAGCAGCTTAATGCTGAGAAAGTTTTTACCTGGATAGCCTCATTCTCTGATGAAGATGTTATGCTAGACATCGAAATATTGGAGGTGAAAACGTTTTCAATATTAAGCTGTTGTCTGATGAAAGATGTAATAATTTAAAATATATTTTTGAAAACGTCTTCCATATCCAGTTTTTGTGTGGTCATTGCATTTAGAGCTGGATCACTCTATTCGAAATGCAGATTTGCTTCCTTTTCTGTAATTACAATTTTTAGTAAAAAGTACGTTTTGATTGGTTTGACATCCTTTTTCATATCCATTACTTAAATCTGACATTATTATATTTTCTGTATCTTTAGCTTCAGTGTTAAAATATTTCACTAAAGTAATGTTGTTCTTATTGCAATGAAGTATATCTTAATTATTACTCACCCGAATCGTCTTCACATATGAATTCGTACGCCAAAGAACAACTTCGGTCATTCAGACCTTTTGGGCCTTTCTGCCTATCATTAAAATCGCTATAGTATTGCATACAACTGCCATCGCCATTTGGTTCTTCTGGCATCCACAGAGCTGTCGAAAGTGGCTTTCTTGTCGAGCTCCAGATCCATTTGCCGTTCACTTTGGTTCCATCTACCCAGTAATACTCCCAGTCTGAAATATGCGTTAGAAATATTCAAATATCTGGATTTGAGTAGCAAAATGTTGTTTGTTAAGATTGAAAAAATGTTGCTTGTCAAGATTGCCCTTCTGTTTTTGGTATATTTAAGCAAATGCAATTGAAATAAAATCCTTCGCAATTGCTATCAAATAATTTGCGATTGCAATCGAATCGCTATGTTGAAGATTTATTTTAAAGCTACAACAGACCTTTATGTTGTCGAGAAACATATGGCAAATATACCATAACACTGTCTTTTTTAAAATTGTATTTATGGAAATTACAATTAACATTGTCTTTTATAAAATTGCATTTATGGAAATTACAATTAACATTACAAATTACCATTATTTCAGTTCGAAGACGGTTATACTTACTTCCTTTCTTTTCTGAGTAACGTATGATTTCGTCCCGTTTTCCTGTGGTTTCCAACACCAGCAAATGTGTTCCCTTCGCCTCACATTCACGTTTTGCATCGTACCACGATTTCTTATAGAAGTTCTCAAAACGCAAACAATATGGACCAACCCACTCAAAGTGGTTCGAATAGGGCGGGCAGTACACCGCGCCTCTGCCGGGCTGAATGATACACGAAATAAGAAGTGATATTGTCGTCAAACTTCGGCACAAAGTCATATTGGTCTGCGGCTGTGCTTGTCTTTTGAATCCAACCGCATGTCACATAGAAAATGTTGACGCGTGTGTATTTATACTCGATAAAGATAATCTGTTTTCAGCAGAAGGGAGATAATCTTAAAGGAAATAACATGAAAAACATTGCACATGTCTGGCAGAATATATGTAAAGTAATTCATAGTGATAAGGTTTTATCCTCTTTTTTAAGCTTCCAAATTAAAAGGTGAGTGAAAAAGCTGTTTTCTTTTCACAAGTGATGATACAATTCCAACGTCTCCGATTTTTATAGCACAAAATAAATACATATTTTATAATTACATATTTATGCTTTAAATAGTTTCAGTATGTATAGAAAACATAAGATCCTTATCATATTTATCATGAATTCATCATATGGGCACTTATTTTCTTTACCAGTTGCTATCATGCATTCCTACTTGTATATCTGTCAAAGAACGTCACCAGCACGTTTCAAGCAGGACTATATATGCATTTATTGGAATTGAAGCCATAGACATAATATTGTAAATATATGCATATACGTATATACGTTTATAAAAAGCTGGTGCGTTCTTATAATTAATTGAATAACAATTGATAATGACATTTTTCATACAGTGAACAACACATATTTAATAAGTGATCAATCATCCGTACCAATCCTGCAAACACGGATTAAGTCATTGTTGGACCATCATATCGTGTGAATTAAAATATCTCAAAATTTGATTTTCAATTTTTTCAATTGCAGGTGAAACTCCAAATCGTCTTATTCAAGCACAACAGTTTTAGATTATGAATATGAGAAGATATTACAGAAGGTTTCAAGTCAAAGTGTTTGCTAGAAAAAACACCTAAAGTAAGACAAAGTGAAATGCCCACTAAGATATCGTCTAAAGTCTAAAGTGTCAAGGTCTAAAGTGTGGTAAGCTCCTTTTGTTTACCAGACAAATCCATCACACTTGCAAAGTTTTGTTCTCAAAAAAGTTTTTCTCTCAAAATGTGAGCAAAACTGCCTTTTGAGAAACAGTGTGAACAGTCCTTGAAAATTTAGCAAGTTAACCAATAATGGGAGATGACCCAGACTTGCGCCTGATCTCACAAAGGAACGATTTTGCTTCATAACAGCCAGCATCTCGCCACATATATGCATCTTTTTTCCCGCCCATGACGACGCAGTTGGCTGACGTATTGGTGGATGGCCTTCCAGGTGCCCACTCAGAAAAATCATCGTTCCCAAGCATGGGGCCATCGCTGGCTACAAAGTGACCCTCTTGTGCCCTGTCGTTAAGTCCTGTCATGGTGGAGAAACACAATACATGACGGTTAATAACAATATTCGAATACACATTTATCATATTCGAATACATGACGCGCTCCAACTTCCCCTTACATCCTACGTGCATTTTACACATACGCGAAGCAACTATAGGTTACATTTCCCACTAAAGCCATGCTTCCATCAACGTTTGAGTATAAACAATTATTCCCAATACCAGTACTATAATTAATGTAAATATACATATTAAGCAAATATATCATGTTTATGTATATTCTGCACCCACCTATCCAGTGTTCCATGTTCGATGACGCCAGCAATTTTGTAAGGTGTTTATACTCAGTTTTAGTCTTAATGGTCACCAGACGTGCATGCCGATAGAGGGCAGCACACGCCGAGGTGGAGTTCTCGTAGTTCAGGCGCGCGACTTGTGGGTTTGAGGTATTAAAGATGTGCACACACCATGAATCAGACACAGGAATGAAGCCATTTGGACATAAATCATCTAAAAAATAAAACGGTTAAAAACTCAAATTTTCATCAACATTGAGGTGCCGGTTAATATCTGAAGTACTGAAACTAAATAACACACACTTTGATTTGTACAAGTACAATTTTGCGTTTAAAACATCGAGGACTGCTATTTTATCATTTAATTGTAGTACGTTCCAGGTTCAGATACGAATTATTTCATGTCCTTCTGAAAATGATTAATTCACTGACCACAGCTGTCTCCGAAATATCCCACCGTACAGTTGCACCTGAAGCTACCAACAGTGTTAACGCATATCTGGTGAAGGCCATTGCACGTCTTCAAACATTCATCAATGTCTGAAATCGGAAACATTCTATGTGTATATTTCCTGAATATTATGCAAAGGAAACATAACAGTTTGCAATTCACGGGTTCGACGCACAATGTATAGCTTCTACCAATCATGCTGCACTCTGTCAAAGAACGTATTTGTGAACAACTTTTTCACATTTCGCATTTACCTTAATTCCCTTATTCTCTACTATAAAAATAGAGCTATACTGTAAGAAAGCAATAGCTGCCCTTCGAAGTAGCATGGAATATAAAAACGCACCTTCACAGTTTCGACCTTGGAACCCAGGCAAACACTGGCATCGGAAGGAACCCTCTCGATTAACGCAACGGGAATTGGTTGGACAAGGGTTCTTGGTGGCACACTCATCTATATCTATTGATGAGAACAAAGAAATGTTTTTAGGCAACTGAATAGTTAATAAATGTGATATGCAAATTATACATTTATGAAGATATATGAAGATATTTTTAATCGTTTTTTTCATGTCGCAGAGCTAATTGCAAACATATTTCCAAACATACACATTTGTAAACTTAAAGTAGATATTTTATTCATTATTCTATCAGAAAAGTTTTACCTTTGCATGTTCCATTCTTTAAGATATATCCCGAAAGGCATTTGCACGTAAATGTTGAGCCATTCAATACACAAGGGTGGATACCACAGTCGCAACTGAAATACTCTAGTGGTAAAATGTTTTCAGTAAAGTCTCGTTGTTACGAATGCCTGGCTACCATCCGAAAAAAAACAAACTTAGAAAAACATGGACTAACTTTGAATATGATGGAACGAGTTCAACTATGGAAAAAACGTCGTTTCCCCCAGGAAAAGCCAATTTATGACACTTCTTCCAGCTAAATGAACAACTGTTACGCTTTTCAAGTAAGGGAAAACGCCTGCAAAAACAAGCGGAACACTTCAAGAAGACTCATTGAGTAAGGTTGAACAGGGGAACAGGCAGGACAAGAAGCGTGGTGAACGAGTGCGGTAAGCGGAGAACGTATCTACCCATGTATTTGTATATCAAAACAAAATGTAAAAATAATTACAAACGCGATTATCATATACCTTTGCACTCAGTGGCGTTTGATACCCCAATTCTATCAGTTGTTTTGCCTTTAGGACACCGGAGACAAGACACCTGCCCAGGGTTGTCCTGGTAATGCCCAAACGGACAAGATAGACAATCCCCATCATTTGTATCATGATAAGTACCACGGGGACAGCGGTCTGAAATGATTGGTCTAATTAATTAACGCGGTTAAAAATTGCAATGGAATGTGGATGCTATTTCTCTGCTTGTCTCCTTTCATTAGATGTTAAGAATTATTACGCGAAGCTTAAGGATGCTTTAATAACCTTTATGAAAACATTCATAAAGAAAGTTAATACCTTAATAAAAAACGTTAATTCTGACTTTTGCATAATCTGACATTCAAGTTTTACATGGCAAGGAGTCACAAGGTTGATTCTGACGTAGTACTTTCATAAAACGTTAAAAATTCCTTGAGGTGGAAGACACTTCGTTGTACTTTTTAAGTTACTGATCACATATATGATTCATACACTGGAGAAACTCACAGCATTTGATTCCGCTTTTAATGGACCCCATGCGACATCCTGTGCGTGGTCTACTTATCACCAAGTTGTCGGTTTGTAAGTCGATATATTGGCCGTTCACAGAGATTACTATAGGGGTAGACTGCAGGACCTGTTTGATAGCAGACGCCGTGGACCTTAAATAAGAAAATACAGGGACTGATTCTGCCTAGTTCAAATAAATATATCATAGACTTAATTGTTATCTGCAGGTAATCGTAAATTACATGAGGTATTCAACTGAGATGAAATGCGGGACAACTACAGTATATATATTCAAGGTTACGTTCGCGCCAATCATTTATTACTTACTGTATTGATTTTGCCAGTCTTAAGACGTTTGCTTTAACTTCTGAAAGAGAACTTGCGTTTCTGTCACCACCGCGGATGTGGAGCACGATCCTTATGTTAAAACTGACCATTGTGTCCCGCTTTACAGTCCCTGCTCGCTTAACTTGGACGTCCTTGACCTAAAAGATTCTAAACTGCGCTTTAAGGACATCATAGGTAGTATGTTCAATAGAATTTTATGGGATATACACATGTACGCGACCTTCAGCAACACAATTGTAATACTTCCTGGCATTGTCATTACACATCTATTGTATCCATAATTATGACATGTAACAAATTTCCCCAATGGAAACATGAGACTTTCTTACCTCGCACGATTTGGAGCATTTTCCAAGTGTGTTTAGTTTGGCTCTAACACCATCAGCAACCTCTGTCTTTATCTGATCCTCTTCGAGGTAATCATAGAAAGGAACATCAGCAATTAGCCCATCCAAACCACCGTCTACCCCTAGAAGATGCCCCACTGAAAACGACACATTCCAGCAATAAAATAACCAATATCGCAGTTGATTTGTACAATTTTGATAAATAGGAAGTTTGGAAACACAATCTACCAAAATATTAGTTTTTTAGACACCATCCTAACTTTGAAAGCATAATCCCTTATGTAAATTTTAGATTGCCCATTAAGTCTAACAAAATGATTGGCTATCATTTGCGAAGTGTATTTTATCGAATACCTTTAATAACTGGACACCAATTATACGAACTTCTGATAAAATATAATATCTACATTATTTAATATCTAAACGTGAACCACTTACCTTCACAGTCCTCGACACTAGTTGACGGCAGAAATCCGCCACCATATTGGGGTAACCCCCAAGACCATCCTGTCTCGGGATTACAGTAAAATGTTTTGTCACGAGCGACATATTTATAACCATCCTCACACCTCATGTGGCACGTTTTACCAGAATTGATGTCTTCACAGACCTTAAAACCATGTTTAGGGTCTCGAAGAGCTGTCGTGTCACATGTTCCAGACGCTGCAAGAAGAGGGTAAAGTGGAAAATAGTTTTGAATTAAAGTATTCATTTTGTCCATTCATTCTAATATCAAAAGAATTTAACTTTATGCCATACAGGACCGACTCCATGAACAAATAACTTCACAAGGTAGAAGGGGATGAATAGAAAAAACGGTATGGACGTCGCCAGAGCATATCTTCCCATGTAATTACTTCTATTTATTTACGATAACACTTGCCGCTGGTGGCAAAAACTAAGAATGAGGGCGGTACACCACAGTGACCTTTTGATGCCTTTGATACCAGTTACGTAATCAGTAAGGAAGTCGACAGTGATCGGACATGGACAGGCAACTTTTAAAAGGATAATATTTCACAAGATCACTTTATTTTTGCAAGACCCGTAGCTATTTATTTAACCCGCCAGTTTGATACTCACGCTCACAAACAGGAACTTTCAGTTTCTGTGAGTCGCAGACAGCTGCAGGCACAGACATGTTGGATATTCTGTATCCCACGTGACAGTCATAGCCAACTCCTTTTCCTTCACACACGTACTTGTCTGAATTCTTGGGCTCACCGTTAGGAATTGCCTTTGTCTTGCCACAGCATGCTAGAATACAATATGAACTCAATTGACTATGTAATACACCGGTCAAACACAATAAATATGACATTTTCGCTTCTCTTGACTTATTTTTTTTTCATAATATACTACTTCAAACTTTAACACGCACATGTAACTCTCGATACTAGATAACTGACACACATAATCTAATATTTATCAAGGACGAGACCTGTTTTGGCCTGTTTTTCACCAACAAATATGCACTTACCCTTGCACTCCGGCTCTGTACCTGATAGTGCACCGTTTGCCTGACATGTTCGTATCAAATTGCCACTAACATAAGTGTAATCTGGCAGACAATAATAACGCACATATTCCTTCTCGTTTATTCTGGGAGCAGATACCGAACTCATGGCTCCGGGCACGGCGTGGACCTGACAAGCTGGAAAAAATCACAAGCATTACAACTTGACACGTTTTAGTCGAATCGAATCAAACACACTAGCTGGAGAGAACCCATTCACTACAGAAAAAATCCTGAGTAGAGTGAATCTCCTGAGCATAGAGAGAACTTCACTAGAGTGAAGTTCCTTCCTAGAGAAAACCACCTTGCTGGAGAGAACAGTGGAACCCACCTAAGTCATCACAAGCCAATTCCATACAAGAAACATGTTTTGACAGCACTGTGCAAGTGGTCCTTACTACATGTATAGTATATTTTGTCCACAACGACCTACATCGCTCTACCAATTGACAAATACTAGTACATGTATAAAATGTCCGTAGTGGGTTTGATTCCCACTCGGTCCCGTTTTTTCCTTATATTATTATTATTAATGTAAATATATATTAATATAAAATGATTTTTGATAATTATTTCTGCACCTGAAGGCAGGGTAGAGAGGATGTTTTTTTTTTTTTTTTGCAGGATTTTGTTTGAAAATGCATGCCACGAACAAATAAAAGATCACAATTGCCATGGTAAAATATTAAGCATCAATCTCATATCATGGTTCAGTGATTGATGTGACGGGTATCAGCTAGATTAACTAGTAGTTCGTGTACACAATATCTGTGTCTCTAACAGTCAAGGGCGTATAGGTGACCCCTAACCGTGCGAGATTAACACTGTTAAGGTCATATACCTAACTTACCTGGACATGGGCCTGGGAAGCAAACTTCAGTTTCGCGCCCAGATCCAGGACAGTATTTACCGTCGCCTAAAGGTGCCGGGTTATCGCACTGTCGACTTCTGTACCTCAGCCCCTGTGTACCACATGTCAATGAACACCCACTCCAGCTTCTCCAAGCTCCCCAGGCCCCGTTTACTGAAAGTTAGCATTCAACACTGCGGTTAATTGCCCCTTTTTGTTCTGTCGCGATATGAAGTAGTTTCAAAGAGTATGCCAGCTTTAGTAGCGATATGTAGCTGTATCATTCTGATAAGTTCGCTTATCCATTTTAATATGCAAACTTGCCTCCTTGAAAATGTCAAAAGGGCGTTGTATTAGGTTTCTACTCATCTTTCCTTTTGCTCAAACCCATAGTACGCCAGTGACTCGAAAAATAGTTTCCTATGGATTTTTTACAAATCTGTCGTCAACTTATAATATCAAGTTTTGTGCTAAATCTAATTTTTATCGCGACATGACCATTCAAATGCTGACCATTTCATACCAGCAAACTTACCTGATTTCTTCTCACATATAAAAGCATAATGGTAATTACATGGTGTATCATTTAGACCCCATGTGCTGCCAAAAGTTAGCAAGTGCATACAATTCTCTACGCCTCGACCGTTTGGCTCACCAGGGTGCCATAAAACTGAATCTACGCCGGTGCCCTTGGAATACCAGATCCATTTACCATTCTGCTGCGGGTCCCTTCCATCCACCCAGTAAGACGTGCCGAGTGGAACTGCAACATATACGTCACGAAATCATTTTAGCATATATGCGCGCGCGTTTTAATATATGCATTTACTGGAATGAATAATGCCTAACATGCATTCATATTTATTATCAAAAATAAATTATATAACGATGGAACCAGTGGCATTCTTGTGGATAAAGGTGACGCAAGTGTATCCCAGTCATGGAAGCATACACATTTTGAGTATTTTATTGTCATATAGATATATTCAAAACAAATATAAGACTGACTGACATATTTCCTTATACTCCAAAGAAGTAAATACGGAGATAAACGTTGTCTAACTCGTTGCCAAACAATACAATAGTAAATTACTTAGCTGACCGGTTTACGTTTTATAGAATCTACTAACAGAACGATGATTTTATGCAATGTTAGATTTGTATTTGCTTATCCTAAACAAAAAAACATGGTTGTATCCCTTTTCATCTTTAAGGTAATTAAAATAACATTTGACACATGATCTGCAAAAGAAGGGGGTCCATAATTATATAATACAGCTTATACAATACAATAATTCAATTTACTGTTATTTGCTTTCATATAACGGGGGGATCCGAAATTATATATTACAGCTTATACAATACAGCAATTCAACTTACTGTGATTTGCTTTCATATAACTCACAATCATGTCCCTTCTTGGTGTTGTATCCAGTACAGCCAAATGTGAATCTTCGTTGGCACATTTTTGTTGAGCGTCCTGCCATGATGTCCGAACATTGCTGACGAAACGGAAACAAGACGATTCCATGAAAGTGTACTGGTAAGGACAAACACTTGATGCTGGTCGTATTTGCAACTTTATGCAACACATAAAGAGTGCCACGAACTGTACTTGAATCCACCCCATGGCGACGACGTATGAATGCAAAGCATATCACGCATTTACCTCATTTAACCTGACTAGCATGACCTCATCGGGACATAACCTTGACCAGTACATAACATCATAATATTTACGAAATATAAAGCTCCGTAGATTTGACCTGATGATAGGAAGGCCCTTGGCGATATGAAATATGTTAAATATTCAACGTAAATCATCTACTGACAAAATATGCATGTAGTGGCGAAAAATGAAATATACAAATTATAAAATATAAACGCATATAATAACTTTATATAGATATAATAACTTTATAATTAAATTTAATTTATATGTTACTTAATATCCGTTAAAGATACATATAAACCGAGCGTGGATTTCCAGTAACGCATAGAGACCACTTCTACTATTTTCCTATACGTCTAAAATAAAGTCGACAGACCAAGAGATAAACCAAATTAATATCTCGTTCAGCCAAAAACCGCTTTAAAAATAAACCTTCTTCACATTTTGGTCATACATTGACATATTTTTTTGCCCTCCAGTTTACAAAGACCTGCTAAATGACATACCAGTAGTCTGTGCGTGCATTGGATAAGCATCATTGACACACTCATTTCTATGTATAGATGTATAGCTGCGCGGACAATTGCATACCCAGTCAAATGAGACTGTTGTGGGATATTAATAGCGCCGGAGGAAAACAGAAAAATCCAATATTATAACTTTTTTCGGGATATATGAAACGATATCCTTTGGTATTTCTTTAAGTTATGTCATTTGAAATTAAATGGTGACATTTCGTCGGGTTTTGTGCCAACATCTGGCATCTTTAAGAAGTAAATAAATGAAAAATTCTAGTAATAATAGTGTTCAGATGCACTTCAGTTGAGAGAAGACTTCTATTTATTAGTCTTGTGTATAAACATGGTCAGCTCAGCGATAGTGGGCTCTCTTGTACATGTATTTTTTTCCTTTTTTTGCACCAAATATTAAAATAATGGACCTGACATGCCCGCATATCTTTGACGTGTGAAATATGTAGTAACATTATTCTGTAAAATAATATTCTGTAAAGCGAACTATGCAGTCTCATTTTAAGGCTTCAACGGTAGTAACAAAATGTGTATGGATGTGTTATAAAAAAGAAAGAGTAGTGTTAACTGTTTGCGAAAAAATCGAATTATGTCCTCTTTTGGGAAGAACCAAGCAGAATTCCGAAACTCTTTAAAACTCTAATAGCACATGCATGAACTAGTCTTATGCTTGTTTATAGGATGGAGGTTTATATCTACTGATACCTTTGACCAACCATGACCTGTGAGGCTATGATATCATAAAACCAACATTTGTATAAGACTGACACACTTCAAAATACTAAGTTCACGTACGTGTTTACTTCTTAGCTTGCCCTAGTGCATGTAAGTGCTACTGATAACCAAACCAAACGTCACCTCAGCTGTTGAATAAAGAGGGCCCACGCAGTACAAATAATTTGTATTTATATTTAAATCCCCACACTTTATTTGGATTCCAACTGAATTCGTTACTGGAATTACGTAGCCGGACAATTCTATGTTATTACAGTTAATATGACATATTAACGGTTTTTGTTTATGAAATAATCTTAAGTATCAAAATTAAATCTGAAGCAGCTGTATTTTACCCATGGATTTGACTTAATCCGTACAGCAAATACCAAACGATGTAAACAACTTTTCATAGAGCGCGTTCAGAACAGCGGACTAATAGCTCCACGGATCATATATTGCGAACCACTTGAATACTTGTTGCATAATCTCCGCGGGAAAATATTCAGTGTCTAGATAATTAAGTGGCAAGCTTTTAGTCGGTCGCCATATTTGTTCCGTGAATCTGTCAGTACACTGTTCTGAATACGATCACGGTGCACAAGGTACATGTTGATATTAAACAATTAATTATATACGTTATAATTCCAAATTGCTTTATATAGAAACGTGTTTTCACAAGTGCTTTATATTCCACATATTCTATAAGTGTACATTATGATGAAGAATCTCGAGCGTTTCAGACAACAATTATAGTGAATCCTTTATTATACCATAGTATATTGTCATTGTTTGCATAGTGCATAGTACACGCCGTGTTCACTGTTATTTAGTAACCAAACAAGCCTTGGCCTCCTGAATAGAGGCTATTCACCTGGATAGTCTAATTCCCTGATGAAGATGCTCTGTTAGACAACGAAATATTGGAAGTAAACTTCTTTAATATTAAGCTGTTGGTTGAGGAAAATTACTTTATTCTTGCAAAAAGTTTCTTTAAAAGTCAATACATGAATGCTCAAGTGCCTTGTGCATTGTCTACACCTCTGTTACTGCATAAACGTGGGACTTATATTCCATATATATTTCTGTTGATGGTGGTTGGTAAAATACGATCTAAGATGGATATAAGATAAGAGAGAAAGAGAGAGAGAGAGAGATTTAAAACGAATATGCAAGAAGTGTGCTTCCAATTTATATCTTTACTGTATGTCATCAATATCATCCATTTTCAAAAAATGACAGCAATGACCTATCCGATTGAAACGACAGCTTTGCCATTTTAACCAACTACGGGCGCCAGTGTATCTTTGGGTCGAAGTTCACATATGAAGGGTTTTCTTTCCCAGCATGGAGCGTCTTGCCACAGAAACGCCCCGCTCTTCCCACTTAATTCAACGCAACCAGTAATGGAGCGCGATGATTGATATCCAACTTCCCAGACGCTGAAGCTTCCACCACCGAGCTTGGTACGGGCATTGCTGCTACTTGTAGTGTCATCACCTGGTAAGATAACAATAGTTGTTTTATACTGCCAGTTGTACTAAGGCTTACTTTTATATCAAAATAGCTAATTAGGATAAGTCCATTGATGACTAAAGTGTAAAATTAATATTGAAATTGTTATTATTGTTATTGTTTTTTGTTTTTTGTTTTTGTTATTCTTATTATCTGACCATCTTGACAAGCTTAACTTAAGCTGTAGGTATGTTAACACTGTGTAGACTTACCTATCCAGTATTCAGCCGCTGTAGGCAAGAACCTGACCATGTTTTGATATTCGTATTTGTTCCTCATTGTCATCAGGCGAGACAGGGGAGACAGCGAGGTACACACCTTCATGGACAGGAAATAATTGTATGCCTCCGTCTTTGGGTCGGAAATATACAGGCACAAGCTGTCGGTGACCTCAATGAACAAATCAGGGCATAGCTTGGCTGTAAACGGCAAAATGAGAAGCATTAAATAAAATAAAGAAAAAAAGTTTTAAAAAACGTATTTTAGTTATCTTACAAGTCAGTTACAAACTCCTCTAGCACAAAAGGTGTCACCCCAAACGAAGAGCAAAAAGTGATAAAGTAAATCTTTTCATGAACCAATGTCCTTTATTCAACTTCTATCACAAAAAAAAAAAAAAGAAAAAACACACTGATTGTGCGACCAATGGATAGCTTAACCATAGTTTAAAAAAATAGGGCCAAATTTTAATATTCTGTAAAGTATTCCTATGCTTGGAAGATCCACCTGAGTCAAAAGCTTCTGTAATGTTAACTCTCTGATCGCGTTCCACGCACGATTCAAAGATAGCATAAAGACATATTTCTTTACAGGGTAATAACTCAGTCATCCATATCCCAGGATACAAAACGCATTCCTAGTGAGGTTCTTATCTAGGAATTGAGCTGGCCATGGGGAAGGGGAGGGGGTTTGGTTCTGGTTCTAATATAACCACGCTACTGTTCCACTAGCTTTACGTGGAGTGGAATTATCATGCTGAAACATAAGTTGGTGGTCATGATCCCTAAAGATGTTCTCAGCAGAATCCTTGACGTTCCCTTCCAGCACTTAAGGGTCTGTGTTTTAACTTTAAAAAGTTTTTGTTGATCACTGCCAGTTCACCTACACCATAGTAGGCAATACATCTCATGCTATGACTTATGCGTGGTGTGCCCAGTCGACCAGAGAAAGAACATTTGGAAGATACCTTTTACCAGCTGTTTTCCAAACCCTTACGGGTCCATCACTTCTCATAACGCTGAACGTGCTTTCATTTCAGAACAATATCATTGCCCAGTTCTGGTATACCATTTGACTCGCCGTAGACGGTAACTGGCGGTGATAACTGGTACTGGTCTCCTAATAAAACCCTACCAAAATAAAGACGATTGTGCAGACGTCTGCTGACGGTAAGTTTAGAAACATGGTTTGTCTTTGTTAAATGCTGCATCCGAGTTCCTAAATGCCATTCAACGTTTTCTACGAGGAAGATGCGGTAACATTCTCTCTTCTCCATGTGTGTCTCCTTCGATCGGCTTTAACCAGACAATCTTGCACATGTGCCTATTTGATTACGATGTTTTTTAACCTTCTGAGTGGTTCTCATTGAACAGCCGAACCTTCTCCCTCCTACAGTACGTTATTCACTTGGTAAAAAAATGTATCCTTTTCACTAAAAGGCCGTATATTAAAAATGGTTGGAATATTTCAATGGTCACACTAGGTAGGCCAATGCTATTCTTCTCACACCCACAATGATCGGTTGCCCAGCTGTTATATTATAGTACATTAAACCCTTTGGTTACCCTTGTAGCGATGTACATAATTGCGGTAGGGGTGACAATTTTTGCTAGGTGAATGAAAAATCTTTCAAATTCTATTGTGATCCACAAATAATCTTGATAAATATGACTGATAATTATGATAAATAGACCCACATATATCAGAATACCAACCCTGTACGGGTACTTGCCCGTTGACCAGCGTGTCCACATATTCCACACTGAATCACTCTAACATAAAAAAATGTATCCAATTTAACCCTGTTCACGCACCTGTACACGGCGGACCACTACACGTTTCAACCTCAACCAATTGTCCTGGGCAGTCCTTGCCACCATTGGTTGGAGGTGGACTATTACACGCCCTGTGTCTTGTCCTGTTGCCTTGACCACAGGTTTTACTGCACGTTGACCAGTGTGTCCAAACACTCCAGGCTCCGTCAACTAAAGTGACAATAAATGTGACGTATCTCGTCATTTCATTGGAGTACATGTTATTTGAACACTTTTTTATTTGCTTTTTAGGTTTTCCTAAGTTACCACATGCAGCCATGCCGAGCCCTTTCCGCAATGACGAAAAATACCTTTTTATATTACTATGATAATAACAACACTGGTTACGCTTCAGATAAACTTTTGTTTGAGGGGTTTCATTGTCTTTAAGGTCTGGGTGCGGAAATATAAGAAGCATTTCAGAATTAAAATAACTTAAGACTGGGGAATTTTCAAACGCGTTCAGAGCACTTTTAACAGATTAATTCCGAAATAAAATGGTTATATAGATAACACGGAAGCTCAGCTATGATCGAAATAATTTATAAAATTATTATTAACTCACCAGGGCACTCTCCTGGAAAGCAGAACTCAGTTTGTCTGTTATCTCCAGGGCAGGGTTTACCAGCGCTAACAGGTGCTGGGTTATCACATACACGAGTGCGGGACCGCCGACTTTGTGAGCCGCACGTTGCAGAACAGGTGCTCCACGTGGTCCAGTCACCCCAATTTCCATCTTGTTTAATGTGCATTTTAATACAAAAAAATTAAAATTTACTTTATAGTTTTCAACAACGTTTCCGTCAATACATGTATACTCACTCACAAACGAAATTCAGGACAGTATCTACATCAGCTCGGTGATTGTTTTGAAAGCATTTTAAATGAATAAGTTCTTAATCCTTTTAATATTTATGTTGATTTTTGTTAAGTTTTCAATAATATTCCTTATACCTATATCAATTTCACAAATGAAGGGATTTGAAAATCTACATGGCGTATCGTTGATACCAAACTGGTTATTCTTTTCCCAAATATGCATACAACCCTCCTGCCGGGAATTATATTCATTTGGCTCTCCTGGAAGCCACAGATTCTGATCAACTGGGGTTTTCCTTGAGAACCATATCCACCGTCCATCGTCCCAGGGTTCCCTGCCATCCAGCCAGTAATATGGATCAGCGGCTAGAAGTTACAGGCAGATTTCATTTTACTACTACGTATAAAAAAAACCTTCTGGGGCTAATTTATGAAACAACCAAAATACCCCTCGGCCACCTTAAGAGTTGTTTTACCATGAAAAGTAATTGATTTACAAAATAAATGCAAAACGTGAAATAATTAAGTAGCAGATAAATATACAAATAAATAACTTACCTCCTTGGTTTTTCACGAAATTTATGACACTGTCTCTTTTGGACACTGTATCTAATACAGCTAAGTGGGCCCCTACATTCTCACACTGTTGTCTAGCCTCCTCCCATGTCAGTCGACTGCTGATGAAGAGAAAACATGATGATGCTATAGGCATATAACCCCAGGGACATTCCGTCGCCCCACTACTAAGTAGTATGCAGCAACAAGCAATAACAATTGCTACTGCTAAATAAAAAGAAGTATTCATTTCATTTCAAAGTGCGTGAAATAATTTTGTGTCAGCCTTCATGTATTTTTAAATGCTGAGGCGTACTATCTGATATTTTATACGTTATACAGAGACAACATGTGTTTATTCACACAGTATTTCCGTGTCAATAAAAATCATTTCTTTTACCTTGTTCGATAACCTTTTACTCTTTGCTCTTAAAAGCTCGTAAGACCATTTAACTTTAATCCTTGTCTTTATTAAACACCACAGGGACGTTGGAAATGAGCAAGAGGTGCACAGGATTAGCCCACCTGTAAGAAATTTTGTAAAATGCTTTTATCTAATGTTAAAACATTATCTTAAATATAGGCACCACCAGCCGTAATTGATGATGTCGGAAAAGCAGATACATGTACCAATACACGAATTAATACGGAGGTTAAAGAACACACTATTTTTACTCATAACATATGAACATCGATGGTGATTGCTGTGCGTTTCCTTACCTGTCGGAACCAAAACAACAAACAGTACCAGGAGATATTAATTCATGTCTTAGACCCCATTCCCATACCTAGATCGATCTGGCGGAATCGGTCCATCCCCGAGGGGATTCTCGCTAAATTGCACTCAGCCTAAGCGGCTTAGATGTCTGGCGCGCCTACTGAAGCTGTTAGGGGGTAATTTACAATCGTTTAGCAGCTTCAGTGTCTCAAAGTTGCTTTTGACTAATGTGAATATAGATTTAAATTTATCCATGAGGATTTCAGCTTTATCATAGCTATAGTTGTGTAGTTACGTGCCTTTTTGGGGAGGAATTCAAACAAAGCAATGTCTATGTGACTAGACAAAGTTTAAGAATGGTTGAGATATATACTCCCCTAGCAAAAAAAGTAACTCCTAACGCAATCCGATAAGTTATACATAAAAACATGTCATTAACCAATGTTCTCTATCAGCTTCTAAAATGATTTTTTCACAAAGATTTACTGATTGTACAACCAATGATTAAGGTAACCATAGTAAAAAAAATCAAGCCATATCTTGGTATTTTATACAGTATCACCTGTATTGAAGGACGCCCCTGTCGCGTCTGTGTGTGGAGTCAAAAAGTTCTGTAACGTTTGCGAAGTGATTGCATTCCATTTCTAGTGCAAAGATAGTATGTGTTAATTTTTTTTTTTTTTTTTTTTTTTTTTTTTTTTTTTTTTTTTTTTGCAGAGTTATCACTCATTCATCCATTTCCAGGATCAATCTACACATTCCTAATGAGGTTCTGGTCTAGGGATTGAGCTGGCCATGAATCTGGATAGCATATAACAGGGGTTGATTCAGGATTATTTAAAGGGGGGGGGGGAGTCCGCGGATACGAACCGACCTTCACTCCCCCATCCCATTTTGACGTGGGGTTCGGGACCCGAAATATTTTTTGGAACTTCAGAGGGCAAACAGTGCCATTTTTTACAGTTTAGAACTATAATATAGCTAGTAAAAATTCTAATATCATTGGTGTGATTTTTTTCATAAATCGAAGGACCCCCTGACCCCCCCCCCCCCCCAAATCCACCACTGTATAACCAGCCTTCTGTTGCATTGGCTGCACGTGGAATACCTTAATAATGCTGAAACATAAATCGGTGTTCATGGTCCACGAAAATATTCCCGACATAATTCTTTAAATTCATTTAAAGTAGTTGGATGCATGGGTCTTTGTTCTGGTTACCGTTCAAAAATCCCTCCTAAAACGTACCCCTCTCGCTTAGAGGCCGTGTATGTAAAAATGGCGTTGGAATATTACAATAGTTAAGCTAGGTAGGTTCATTCTTTAACTGTACTCACATCCCAAATGTGCAAGGTGATCAGTTGTCAAATTGTTATATTATAGAAACATTTAAAGTGTGGGTTCCCTTGTAGCAGTGTACATAATTGTGGTAGGGGTTACACATTTTTGCTTAAGGGAGTATACAACATCCATGATCAATAACATAGGATGCAAAATAATTTAGCTTTATTTATCAATTAAACAAAATTACACCTAGCAATAAATTAAGAAATCATAATTAGTCCATCATAGTTAGATAGCAAGATAGATAGACAGATTTTGAGCACATAAAATATTTCAAAATCATCAAAATATTTCAAAATCATCTCCCAGGTCAATTTAAGTTCACAAGCCAGAAAATGCCAAAATGATCCCACATGATTTTATACTTATTATCATCAATTAATGTTTATCTTACGAAAAAACAAGCATCAGCCAAGGTCAAATGTTTAAAAATTAATTTCTCTTGATTTTGTATAATTAAAAAAGTTTGCATTATTTCATCAATTCAGCCAATAATAGGAGGCGATACATCTTTACGACGTATTTCACAGACAAACGCCTTCTTCTCCTTGCACGGCGTATCTCTCCACATGAAGGCAGCTCCTGTCCCGTCCATAAAAACACAGTTGCTGAGGGTGCTGTCAGATGGGCTTCCAATTGCCCATTCGGTAAAGGAGTCTGTCCCAAGAAATGTCCCGTCGCTGAAAACAAAGTGACCTTCGTCCCTTCGGTCATCTAACCCTAGAATGTAAAAGATGTAAAGTGTTAGGTGTAGTTCAGTGCAGAAGCGCCCTCATTGACCTAAAAACCTACACACACACTGGACAATAGAAGTGTCACCCCAACTGAACCAATACTTTGGCGGAGATAAATGACAGTGGAATGATATGCTCCTGGTATCATTTTATTAACATCAAATGTCACAAAAGGGCCAACAATACAATTCCATGGTACAGCGGTTTTATACTCATTAGTCACATTATAAGTAGACATGCATTATAACTTTGATTACTCTGATTCAGGGGGTGACACTTCTTTTGTCCAGTGTGTGTAAAAGTAAATCCAATACTTTGCATGAATACATTCAGGTTGTGAAAATAGTTTTCTGCGTTCATTATCATAAAACAGCAATCATAAACTTAAATCTTCTTTTATACAAATATTTTGCCAAATGAATTTTAAAAATTAAAGTGCAACGTTTTATGACGCTTCGCAATTTCCCAGTAAATGTCTTTTTTAACATAACTCCACTCGTAAAGAGTCTCGAGAATGAGATGACATGCCTTCAAGATAAAGCTCGTGTTTAACGTTTCACTAGGTCATTTTCGAAAGATCTGTTTACAAGGAATGGAAATAATCCCATGCAGTTACCTATCCAGTATTGGGCATCCTTTATCAGCAGTTTGGCAATTTGTTGGTACTCAGACTTGGTCTTGATAGTTACCAGGCGTGCGTCTGGATTCATTGCGGAGCAGTATCTAACAGAATCGCTGTAATTAAGCATCCCCGCCAATGGGTCGGAGGTAAATAAGCACCAGTTGTCAGAAGCCGCTTTAAAACCATCTGGACACATTTTCTCTAAGACAAATAAATGTCGACTACTGAATTGCCATTTTGATTAATTAGAGTTAATGTTCATGCAAAATTGATCGTTTCCTTTGTAAAATGGGTAGATTTTTTTCTTAAAAGACAAGTATGGGAGGGTTGTATATTATGAAATAAAATAAGAATTGTGAATTCGCAGATATGAGGCAAGTTTCAACTTTACAATCAGAAAGAAAAACATTATAAAAGATGCATGTGAAATATAACGTTAAAGTACGAAACATTAACCTTACGTCAAATGTAGTTTTTGAAAATATTCGCTAAACAAGCTGCTGCGTCGTTTTACTTTTTCAGCCCGCGCAGAGCAAACCCAACGCCCCATTTTATTTGGTTTTAACACTCAGACTTACTACGACAGTCAAGTACATTGGCCGACGGCAAATATTTGCCATTTTGTCGCACCGCCCAGTTCCAGTTTGTGTTGTGATTACAGTAAAATGTGTTTTCACTTCCGATGTATTCATATCCTTGGTGGCAGCGCATTTGACACAGTTTCCCTGCACTAGTCACGCTGGATTTGCAGTTCTTGGAACCGTTCCCTGGTTCTCTTAAGACCGATGTGTCACACTCTGCAATGACAAAAAATTTGCAGATTGCATTTGCATGTTGCATTTACATAGTGACTAAACGTTACATGTATTTCGATCTTCTTTGTTAACAGCATTTTTGCTTTCCTGTTTATTTTTCTTTCGCCGTTGTGTCATATTCATCGTTTTCATTGCTACATATGTTTTTCAAATTTGTGTTTTAGAAGTGATACACCAAGTGTCTAAGTATAACAATGTCTGTGATGCAACCATTTTGTTTTTAACCATGCCATTAATTGTCGTCCGTGTGTTAACATAAAATTTTATACTATAGTAAATGGTGACCAAATGCAGCCACTCGAGAGCAATTTTTTTCAGGCTTCTTCCTTGGGTCTTCTCAGGTTCGTAATAGGCTATATTGCCTTCTACACCGGACGTATACATCTCGCCTCTATAGACCATACAGAGTTTGAGTGATATATTTTAATCTTAAAAGGCCAAAGATGATAAAAATGAAGAAAACTTCTCTTTGCCACGCTCAGTGTTTCAACACCTAGAAAATTCCTTTAAAAAGCTACATCAAAGAAAAAGCATCCACATACTTGGGCAATCCTTCAGGTTACAAGGTTTTGTCTCGGAACTGTTTCCAGAGCAATTCTTCCCGTTGTATGCAGGTGCTGGGTTGGTGCACGTGCGAGACCTAAGTTTGGTCCCACTTCCACATGTTTGTGAGCAGGACTGCCATCCTCCCCATGTAGCCCATCCACCGTTCACTGAAATGGGAAAATTGTCTCCACCCATGACATTCCCATCCCTAACTTCTCACCCCCCCCCCCCAAAAAAAAAAAAAAAATTACACTCCCTGGTTATTCCTTCTGTCTATATCAAATGACTTAGTTATAAAAAGCACCTATACTGTACAACAGTCCCTTCCCGTAAATCAACCCACTGGATAATTACAAACAGGATTTACAGATAAGTACCCTTACATAAAATAAGCCTGTTTGCAAGATTTTATACTCACCAGGACACTGTCCTGGGAAACAGAACTCGGTTTGTCTGTCAGCTCCAGGACAGGGTTTTCCGGTGCCAACAGGTGCGGGGTTATCACATGCACGAGTGCGGGACCTCAGACCTTGTGAACCGCAGGTCACAGAACAGGTGCTCCATGATGACCAGGATCCCCAACCTCCGTTTACTCAAATTGAAAATGTACGTTTTCTTTATATGTTTTTAAAACAAAACTCCTTACTTATAAAAATGGATGCGGCACTTCACGCAAGACAGTTTTTGGGCAAAACTAATAACGTGCTTAAAGGCCAATTGTGATTTCTACTATGAGATGCTGCTAAAACCTCTCACGGAAATTTAGTACGTGTCTTTTCGTTCTTTCAAGGAGGAAAATACATATACATTTTGACGCCCACGTTAGGTTTCTTACAGCACTGTTAAATGCACTATTGTTTTCCTTTATTTTTTATTATGGTATAAATGGTTTTTACCTTTATTATGGTATAATAAAAGTGGTCTCCTATTTCTGCTTTAAACAATCAAAACCATCCTAAATTTATCGGCATTTTTGTTCAATTGCTTGTATCGATTGGTAACCTATGATTATTAATGCTAAATTAGACTATTGCAGTTATCTGTAAGTACAGATAACTACTGTATCTGTTAGAAAATATGTATCTTAAATTTTTGATTTGTACAGATGTTATAAATCAACCCTGTACTAATGTTATTACAAATCGAAGTGCATTCGTTGGCGTCTGTTTAACACAGTTTTCAGCCATTGTTTATTACAAACACCCTTAGTCCTAATATATCGCTTAAACCGCACTTTTCAAAACTTAGATATCAAATTTTTCATCCACTTGCATTCATTTCCCTGCATAATTTTAATAGCGAATAAAAATTATCAGAATTTCAAAGTGCACCTGTTCTCCTATGTCTATGTCACCAAACCCCCACATTTCACAGCTGTACAATACAAGTGGGGCAATTACATCATGAAAAAAGTTCTAGCTGATCAATCTAGATTATACCCAGATTATACCTAGATTAAGATGCTTTGCTCTCTTAAACACTGTGCTTTAGTTCTTTTCTTTGTTGCATACCGTTTATTTTTTAATTAATTCCTAATAACTTAAAACAGTTCACTATATTCCAACATTTTGGTAGCTGTAATTTTTTTTAAAAAAATTTGGGAGGACAACCCTTAGAAAGCATCTTATTATTCGTTCCTTCAACTTTTGTCCCTAATTTACACACCTGACAGTGGAGGTCGTCATCCGTAAGCTTCTAGCGTATTTTGTACTTAAAAGGTTACATTAAAGTACTGTCAATAGAAAGGGGGATAAGTTTTCACCCTGTCGTACTCTTATTATGCATAGAAAGTTTTCCGATAATTCACCGTTTAGTAACATTTTAGATTTGAAATCATTATATATGTTTACAATGACGGTCAGACATTTTCGTTTCATAATATGATTCATTGGTTTCCGCCATAGCCCTGCTCTCCATATTCTATCAAAGGCAGATTTAAAATCTATAAAAGCCCAATATATATATATATATATATATATATATATATATATATATATATATATATATATATATAATCAACAGGTCTATCAAAGTATTAAAAGAAAATGTATATGATTATTGGTTGAGAAGTTGGCTCTGAAAACTAGTTTTTTTTTTACTGTAACATCAAAAAGTTACCAGAGAATTCAGTTAATCTTAAATACAAAATGGAGATTAATACTATTTTAAGGTGTTTCTATGTTTAAAACTTTCAGTATATTTTCATATTCATACCTATATCAATTTCACAAAGGAAGGGGTATGTATAATCGCACGGCACATCGTTAACAAATGAATATGTTATTTGCATACACGCCTCTTGCACGCCCCAATCATTCGGTTCTCCCTTTCCCCATAGATTTTGGTCAACTGGAGTTTTCTTTGAGTACCATATCCAACGTCCATCTAGCCAAGGTTCCCTGCCATCCAGCCAGTATCTTCCACCTAGAATGGATAACAATATATCATTTATCATTAATCAGATATTTGGGGATTATCTCAACATTCAATAGCATATTCCTCTGCCAACTTTTGATGCATGAATCAAACTAACTTCTATGATGTCTGTCTTGTTTCCATTTTGTAGATTTGTGTATCTCAACTTACCTGTATATTTTACCATGAAAAGTATTGGATTTACTGTTTAAAAACCAACGGGGTAATTTTAAAAGATAGAAGTAAAATACACTAAGAAACATAATTGAGAAACAGAAAATAATTCAAAATCTGTTAATTTCAAATGAAAATAAAGCAATCATTTTATTTACTTACCTCCATTATTTTTCACGTAATTTAGTATGATGTCTCTTTTGTCCACTGTGTCTAATATAGCTAAGTGGGCCCCTACATTTTCACAGTGAAAATGAATCCCAACTTCCCCATTCGTTGTATGACGTCATCGTGGTCCCATCACTGTACACAAACTGTCCCTCAGCAACCATGTCGTTAAGACCTGGTAGAAAAGACGCGAATGGATAGTATACTTAACTAATGCTTTGGTAAACTTGAAACAGACAGCAGATTCATAACTTAAACACAAGTTCAAATAAAACAGTAAAAACATAAGAAATAATTTGCACAGAAGAATGCATTGGTACATCAGATAGAGAATCTAGTATTATAGTGAAGTAATCTATAAATCTGAATTAGTAGAATAAATGTTTACACATCAAATAACCTTGTCGATTAACATAACCTGTAGCACATATGTAGTTACTGTAAGCGAAGCGAAAAGATCAGTATGCAGTAGTAGGATTGGTGGTGACGGAGGAAGGTAGAGGTGAAGAATCACTATATACGGAGGGATAACGAGAACAAAAGAGACAACTGTAGCGACAGCATTAAAGGCAACACATGAAAGGTGTACATTACACGCAAATACCCACCCATCCAATATCTCTTTGACTGCAGGTTATAAGTTAACCGTTTAAACGATATCTTATCTTTCACGTCAACCAAATGCGCTCCTGCGTGGAAATTTCCACATAAGTTCAATGCACCGCTGTAACTGACCATAGTGTCCGAAATGTACAGACAGCTGTTGCCGGTATCGGTGGAATTTTGGGGACACTTACTGTCTGAAATATCAGTTTAAATATGGGGTTGATATAATTTCGTTGAACATGCCAGAAGACTACAATTTGAATAGCGTCTTTTTAAGCAGTTATTAAATAAAGGCAAAGTCAATATGTTATTAATGAAGAGCCTATACATCGCACTAAACTGCGTGAAAAACGAGGGTACAATATCCTTCCAAAAACCTCATCCTAAAACACACTGTGGTAGTTCCTCAATTCAGGTGTATTTTCAAATCTTAATATTTCCCGCACTTACTACAATTGTCTCCAAACAGCCCACTTGGACATGTACAGCTATAACTCCCCACTGTGTTCATACACAGCATCTTAGAGTTGGGGCAGCTATCGGGGTACTTGCATTCGTTGATATCTGAAAACATATTTACTGAGTAAAATAGGATTTTCATTGTCCCTTGTTGGGACATAATGTCTTTTAAAACAGTTCACATTTTATCGAGATCTTATTTCTCATAATTTTCATGTCAAATTACGCACATATTTTAACAGATAAAATGTTTTTAGTGTGTGTTGTATGACAATATATGGTCAAAAGTCTTGAATTTACCACCGGTTATTAATTTATTAAATTATCTTATTTAATTTATTTTAACCCATTTATTTACTATTTATTTTTTTATTTATTCACTTTTCTCAGACACGCTGGCTATAAGGTGTACTGTAGTTGTACCACACCTGTACAATATTCCCCTTCATATCCAGGTAGGCATTCACACCTGTAAGACCCCTCCTTATTGATACACCTGGAATTCGCTGGACATATGTCTGACAGGCATTCATCGATATCTGTGACACAGAAACAGACGTACAAATGAAATGCAAGTCCACACGCTTACTGAATTACATCTTCGGTAATGTAATAAACACTAATGCCAAAACAATTACTTTAAATGCAATACCTGTAAACATGATGCACTTGGCATATTGACTTCGTACGCTGTTTTCAGCTAAATAATCTAAATTTGAAAATTCAGTTCATAAAGTTGGTCAATTATTATATGTAAATATATACATATTTTCAAATAGTGAATAAATTGCCATTACATCAGTCATCCTTAATTGTTTGTCGTAGGCAATCAAAGTCACATTACCAATGCAGGTTCCGTTGTCAGATTGATAACCAGGTAGGCAACTGCATTCAAAGGCTGTACCATTTAATATGCACGGGTGTATGCCACAGTTACAACCCTCGTATTCTGTGAGAAGACAAAAATACATGAACATGTATACTAAATAATTCTTGAAATACAGTTAATGAACACAATATATATGAAGAATATTTTAAAAAGGGATGATACAAAAATAACCCAATGACCGTTTAGATTACATAAGAAATACCTCTGCATTGGGACGAGTTGCTGATTCCTATTCTGTCTGTGGTGGTGCCATTCGGACACAGTTTGCAGGAACTTTGACCGGGTTGGTCCTGATATTGTCCAAATGGGCATGACGCACACTGCTTATCAGCTAAATCATGGTAAGTGCCTGCAGGACAGGTGACTGTAAATTTTGAAGAAATATTGTTTTACAACAAACAAAACGACAAACATATCATTTATGACTTAACCGCAAAACTAGCGTTCCTGGAAGTGAAACTGGGGATTTAAAAAATGCATGATGTATAAAATGCTTAAGTCGATAACGGAACATTCCAGAATATTGTAATTCAGCGGAGTTTCCGTGAAGCAGAAATTACTTATCTAGTCTGTGCAATATTATAAAATTCATAAAATTGATTACGCAGAACGTTCCATATCCTACAAAAATAAATAGAGGTGATTCAGTGACTTATAACAAAAAATCTAGACAGGACTTACAACAGTCAAAGCCTTTCCTAATAGATCCATCGAGACACGCCAGGGATGGCCTTGAAATCTGGATGTTATCCCCCTTAACTGTTACACGAGCGCCATCTATTTCTAGTGTAATTGCCTGTGAGGTTATGGCTTGTTTTAACGCTGCGGCTTTTGTGCTACAAAATGTATGTCACAACATTCCTTTAATTTGTGTTAAAGATTGTAAGAAATACATATGTAAGTACCTATTTGAATGCCTTTTTCGCAATGAAACGGTTAGGTTTTAATAAAATGTATAAACAGCCATAACTTTTCAATAACGGTCCAAAGCAGATTAGACAAATCATTGGTAGGCCAAACGGGTTTGACTAATTTGAGTGTAAAATCCGTTAGCATTACATCCAACTACCTTAAAAGAAATTGCCCTGTATTTATATATATTGTGTTTGATAAAAAATAATATGCCTACCTCAAAAGCTTCATAATTCTGGAGAGCTCAATTCTGGTCGATTGTTGCGTTGTGGTGGAGCCCTTGGCAGGTGCGGCATACAGACTGATCTTCATCTTGAACAATTTTTCTTGGGGAACTGATCTTCGATTAACGTGTCCAGCTTGTTCTACCTCAATATTTTGTATCTACATTCAAGGAATATTTGAAATGCAGCCGTTACGTCCTATATCGAGTACCTGTTTTAAGTTTTATTTTACAATGTTTCTTTTCACAAGTGAATGTCTGTGTGCTTTGACGTTTTTGGTAGTAAAAGTACTGCGTATTCGCTTACCTAGGTAACGCTCGTTCCTTTACCAAACGACCCATATTTTTTCATATTTTTTAATCATTGTGTTTTATGACTCTCCTTAAAAAAGACTGTCTATAATAAAACAAGTTCTACAGTTTATTTTGTTACAATCTTTATGTGTCCTGTGTAATAAAGTCGTTGTACCTTGCAAGGATCTGTGCAGATATTTGCTGCAAGCAGCTTTTTCATCATTTCATCTTTTATCTCTTCTATCAGTGCCTCATCCGGCTCCGAAGAGGATGTCCTCAACTCAGGACCCGTCAGAAACATGAGCAGACCCGACGGATCATCCGAAACTGAAAAATATATGCACTGACAATAAAGACATCAGCCAAATTACTTCAAAGTATATTTAATATCACAGGTTGCTCATTAATCAATTATCCAGAGAGAGTGAAGTTTGATCTTTTAAAAAACATGTATGATATTTTAATTACGTGATATTAACCACTTTATACCTTCATTCTTTCTAAATCTATAAAGCAATCAACATAATTATTTTATACTGCCAGTAATAAAAAGTAATCTTTCTCACTTTGACATGTCCCTATGTTGCTGCGCACATAGCTCGTGCTTCCTCGTAGACGCACTTTCCATTCCCAGCCTGTCTTTACGCTGCACTCAAACACGTCATGTCCCCCTGTATATTGCTCTCCGTTGGAACAATGCATGTAGCACACTTTGTCTAGTTCGTCCCCAGAACACGCCTTATAGCCGCCTTGTGGAGCTGCGATATCAGTCGAGTCGCATTCTCCATCGGCTGAAGTTGAAATATATATCAGCTCAGGGGCACTTATTAACGATTTGGATTTGGATTCCTTGTTCTATATCTAAATACAAACTATCTATAAATGCATTTAGCTCGTCTAAGGCAATGCTACGAATATAGAAAAAAAAAGATGATCCAGTAAATAATAGAAGAGACCGTAAAATGCGTCAGGTACTAATCATTATGCTGTAAATACATATTATGGTAAATAGGATTATCTAATCTTACGTTCACATTTAGGCAGGGGTATGTACTTCCATTCGTAGGGTGACGAGCAGACGATAGGTGTGCTGTTTGAGGACTTGTAACCTCTGTCACACAGATAGTTCACATGGTCCCCATAACACAAGGAGGCAGGCGTGTCGGGATAGCCGTTCACGATGTAACGTGCCTTTCCACAGCATTCTGATAACAATTAAATAAAGTAATTAATTAGTTCCCATCATCAAAAAATAGATAACTGAAAAAGATATGAGCTGGAACTGAAATGTTGTAAATGTATTTTATGAAAGAGATATGTTTAATAAAACCATCGTAATATCCAGATTGATAAACAAGAAAACGCTGAGTATATTGCAATGCTTTGGCATACATTCCATTTACTCACTTTTGCACTGCGGCTCCTCGTTTGTTAAAGTGCCGTCAGCCTGACATGTTCTTTTCAGACTGCCGCTGACCAGTGTGTGTTCTGGCAGGCAGTAATAACGCACGTATTCATTTTCATATATCCTTGCAGCAGATACCGAGGTAGTGGCCCCAAGAACATTATGTACCTGACAGGCTAAAATGATTATAAATTAATTTGATTTGTTTGTTGATTGTCATCAGTCTTTACAAAATATTTTACTCGATCTGACGAATGGGTCATTTGCAAATTTACATTTGTCCCGAGACAGAAGAGCAAGAAGGATTATAAACTTTGTAACTTACGGCGCAGTTTTTATTTCATTTAAGGTTTAATTTATCAAACCGTACTAGCTTCCTCAAGAATAGGTCTATAATGGAAAAATACTAATTGAAGGTCGGTGCGAAGCAATAATTTGTAATATGTAACTTCTACATACAGATAAGAAATCTCAGCAGAGATAACCTGTCAGCAGCCTACTTACTGGGACACGGTGGAGGATAACACACTTCAGTTTGTCTGTCAGCCCCAGGACACGGTTTACCGGCACCAACAGGTGCTGGATTATCACATACACGTGTACGGAACCTCAGACCTTGTGAACCGCACGTTACAGAACATTTGCTCCATGATTCCCAGGACTCCCAAGTCCTTACTGAAATAAAGTTTATGAAATATGACCCACTCTGAATAGCAGTGTTAACAATTGCTTTAGTGTGAAACATGTACTCCAGGATTCCAAGCTCCATCTGGAATGAATATCATAAAATAATTGCACCGTTAAACAGCAACACAAAATTAAATGCTTAATGGAATCTGGGCAACATTAATGTTCATTATAACCCTGTAGATCTATGCTACACTCAGGTATAATTAAAGAAACTTTAAATAAACCAGGAATTGTAGTTAATATATCAATCTAGTCGTAAGATGTGCTTTTGAACATTTATGTATATTACGCCTTATGTATGATTATTATGCATGATATTTTGCGAAAAAGACTTCCTGAGCTACTTTGTTGATAAGGGTTTATCTGCTCCTCCCGTCCGACTTATCTCTATTACAATTATACTACTTATTAAGTATGTAAATCTGAACGAAAACCATGTTTATACCTAGCGTGACACTGTTTGTACTATATCGATGCCACTTCACATAATTAATTTTTCCATTAAATCAAAACAATTTATTAACCTTTTGATTAATTTATTCGTACATCTATGATTTACCTGTATAAGATTCACATATAAAAGGATGCGCTTCACTGCAGATTTTGTCATTCAATCCCAAGACTTTGCTGCCATAAAAATGCATACAATCCTCCCGGCCGGAGTCATTGGGCTCACCAGGCAGCCACAACGAACTGTCTATGGGTTTGTTGTTAGAGTACCATATCCAGTTTCCGTCATTCTTGGGCTCTATGCCGTCAACCCAGTAAAATGCATACACTAAACACAGATTTTAAGTTGTTCTTTTATGAAAAGTTAATTTTCATTCTTTATGAGATTATGAGGCAGAAAAAAATAGTTTTAAATAGAGCATTTATGTACACACACTGGACAAAAGAAGTGTCACCCCCTAACTCAGAGTAATGAAAGTAGGCAGATCTTGGGTACTTATAATGCCTGGTCTACTTATAATGTGACTAATGAATATAAAACCGCTATACCATGGAATTGTATTGTTGGTCTTGTACATGTACAGCAAATGTTATTCCTGTCTTCCTCCAGTATGGCAAGATACAGGTAATTATCTAACGGTTTATAGGTGCAAGTTATTAACCTGAAGAGGCGGAATATAAGCAATGTCAGAATATCGATACAATTGAATTGTTCAGTCAGAACCGTGCAGAGGGTCTGGTCTCGGTATAGAAACACTGGATCAAGAGACAAATTGCCTCTGATGGGTCGTCCAAGAAAAAATACTGGCCGTGAAGACCGACGACTGATTTTGATGTCCAGGTTGTCAAAGTTCGACACTGCTTGTCAGTTGACAACACAGTGGAACAATTTCACACATAAGAATGTGTCTGTGAAAATTGCTAGGCGTCGGTTACATGCTCAGAGAATGTACAGCATGTACAGACTAGTAATTTATTCAACCTGAGTCGCGGGCTTTGGGGATTAAACGGAGCTGATCTTCTATGATCAATGCCTAGACCCGACAGGTATGCCCTAAACTCATGGGCGCTAAATTCGCTACCGCGGTCTGATATGATTACCTCCGGGAATCCGTGTGTAGGAAAGAAATGGGTTGCTAGAGCTGTTTCTACTGCAAAGGCAGTTTTATTTTCAATAGGATAGCATTCGGCCCACCCAGACAAATGATCGACAACCGTTAAACAGTATTTATTCCCCTTTTGTGAGGTTACAAATGGACCGATGAGATCCATGCCTACTATTTGAAAAGGGTAGGCTGGCATAGGCATTTCACCTAGTCTCGGCCTTTCAGGTTTGCTTTTATGAACTAAGCATGTGGGACATCGTTTTATCCAGCGCGTCACTTCCTTTTTCATTCCTTTCCACACATACGCTTCTTTAATTCGAGCCATTGTTTTGAAAATTCCCGCATGACCCACGTTTTTATGACAGTTTGAAAAAGCGACGACCATTGTATATATAACCTGCTACCGTGATGTACATAGACTATAATATCCAGGCGTGGGCACTTTCCCGGGATTCCCCACGAAGGGTTTAGACGGGTTTTTCCCCATGTCCTGAGAGCATCGGGTACCGGATTTTACTCCGAGTTCCGATGCTTTTGAATTCAAAAGATGTGTATATACTTATGATTTTAAGGATACAAGAATAATAGAATAATAGAATCATATTAAAATGTTAAGCAACGTATTAACGAAGTAAAAATTGTATTGCATAAATTTTTTGGTGAAAAAGGAAGGCGTGTACAGACTAGTAATTTATTCAATCTGAGTCGCGGGCTTGAGCGCGCGACTCGTAATACGTGTCAAAGTTTATAGCTCTTATAATCTCTTTTCATATCTCATCTCCTTTAAAGTTTATAGCTCTTATCTAAAGTTAATCTCTTTTCATATCTCAACTCCTTTAATTATAAAGTTTCAATAAAGATATACAATGAAGTCTGTCACGCAAATTTAGGTATAAAATCAGGCTGCGACCTGGAAATAGATGAGTTTTGATTTTGTAACTAAACAGTGGTGTTGCGTTACTCTTCTCTCCGGGCATAACCCAAGTCGGGAATCGCGTACCGAACCTAGAATCTTTCAACGGTGGATTAGAGCCCCTAGTATCTAGATTTATACCCGCGGTATATCTAAGAACTTAGTACAAGCAGGGTAGCAAGACTGAAACCTCTTATATCGTTACAAAACAGGCAACGTATCTAGTAAACTAGGGTCAACAGGATCTGGAACTGGACAGTTCATGACAATTGGTCCTATATATTTTTTCTGATGAGTGTCGCTTTGGTCTGACCTCTGATGACAGACGGGTACTATGCTGGCAAACTGCTGGTAAAGCATTTGAACCACATGCACTGAATTTTCGAACCCGGAGCAGCATATTCATCATGGTGTGGGGCTGCATCAGCATCCATGGCTTGGGCGAATTGATAGTGGTTAATGGAAACATGAATCACTAGAAATATATCGATGTTTTGGAGTTGCTACCATCTATTACTAACATGTTTGGTGAAAGGAATTATCCATCTGTTCACCAGGATGACAATGCTCCTTGTCACAGGCCCAGAGCAGTTGATGATTGGTTTGACCAACAGGACATTCGCAGGGTGATGTGGCCTGCCCAGAGTCCGGATACAAACATAATAGAAAATGTGTGGAATGATATGTCAAAAGTTTTTACAAATGCCCGTCTAACCAGCAGAGAAACTCTGTTATATTCAGTGTTTCATGCTTGGGCCAGCATAAGCCCTGAACGCATCAGACAATTAAATGAATCCTTGCTTCGTAGACTGGCACCTATTATTAGGTCACGTGGCTATGCCACTAAGTACTAATTTTGGACTTGAAACTACATATTTTGGTAGAATGTATATTTTGTTCTCATTTTGTGATTTTTTGTGAAATTTGATGTTAATAAAATGATACCAGGAGCATATCATTCCACAGTCATTTATCTCCCCCATAGTATTGGCTCAGTAGGGGTGACACTTCTTTTGTCCAGTGTGTGTAAAGGAGAAATATGCTTATTTATTTTTTATTTTTATGGTTCTTAGGGTTGTCTGATATCATGATGTTTCAAGTTAAGTTGATGAAGAAATACAATAGGGTGAACTGCGAAATAATGTGAGCACGTTTCAAAAACTCGATGGATTAATCTCAGCCAAATGAGAACCATAGTCTGTTTACAAGATGTAAAGGACAGGTTAAGTTTTTTAGGTTATATATGATTATCAGGATACATTTTTTGTAAAAAATGGTATGAAATACGAAGCCCTTTTTTCTGAACTGCGTTTTAATCGCAATTTTGTGGTAAAATAACTTGGGTGAGGCAAATAATCACCCCGCCCGTACTTACTTCCTCTGCCGGTCATGTAGCTTATCAAAATGTCCCTTTTGGATACCGTGTCTACGACAGCTAAATGAGCTCCTTCGCTTTCACATCGACGGCGGGCAGCGTCCCAGCTCTTTTTTTTAGACCTTTCAAAACGAAAGCAAGACGATTCTAAACGGACATAGTTGCTAGGACACTGCACCAAGCCTGCTACCAGTTGTATACAGCAAGTACTGAGAAAACATCCAGTTAGGAAAACTCGTATCGGCTGCATACTTATAGTTTCTTTGTGCTATACATACAGCTATAGCTAGATGATGACTTTTGCGCCTTCAAACACAAATACTCGACAAGTTTGTCATCTGGACTGTCGACAAACGTTTTTAAGAACGATACGGCCAATACGGGAAGCAGGTCATGTTGAATCATATATTTATAGATCGTTCACTGCGAGTTTGGTGTTCCTTTGCCCTTTATGTAATCTATAAAGAGATAAATAATGACCTTTTTATTTTTGGAACTGAAGTTTGATTAAAAGTCTTGTCACCATTTCTGGACACTCAGCCACTTGAGACAAAAAGAATTTTGGTTACAAAAGAGATAGTAACAAGACAAGGTAGCCACTAAATCAGTAGTCAGGTTGATGCTGAGACAACGTTTCCTAATTTTGATGAGGAAAATTGAAATTATTTATCAAGGCTTTGAAAATTTTCCGATGACGGTCGGTCATTTCCCTTAGACTTGAAAACAAATTCTACTTCGTTGAACTTCTATATAAAATCCAGATAAGACGTCTAAAACCATTTAATGGCAGCACTGCACAGTCCGAAGACCTGGTTGTTTTACATACACATATAACATTGTCAAAAAGTAAATGAATGAATGTACGTATAGCCTTTTATTTTCAGTTCCGATGTGACAGGAATGGAAGTCCGCTAGGAGCCGCAGTCTGCTTCCCATTACTTTATACAAGTGACATTCATATATTAACCCCAGTACTCCGACTAACCTTTGCATACAGCATGCCAGACAAAGAGGCTAAGGAGTCGAAACTCTGAATATCATGCCGTAAAATTAAAAAAAAGGTCCGTCTAATAACAAAAGTTTTTGAATTTAAGATAAAACTTGTGCACGCCTTCGGTGGTTGTCAATTCTCTAAATGCTGATTACAGACAAAAACCTATCTTATATCAAAAACAATTACTTGTGCTATGTGGACTCAACTTCCACAATGTCGTTGGCCGCGATGACGTTCTTTTTGCGAAACAATCGACAAAAAGCTTCAAAAATTTAAGAGCATTTTATAGTTGCATCTTTTTATCAGAGTCCACGCGTTCTTATGACGAGTGTCTTCTCGGATAAAAAAAACACTAAACAAATATAGCATATGGATTTATTTTTCAACTCAATTCAGTGCATAACAGTGATGCCCGTCACGTAGATAATCTATAACTACTGCATTGTCACATGCATTGTTAACGCACGTGAACTTCACTGCCGTCATCGATGTAAAATAGATATAGATCTACGCAAACCTGACGAGTGGTGTATTGGGTTTCTATACTACTTCCCCAAACATTTTAGACAACATGCAACACGCATAAACATGTGTTCAACGAAAGAATATATCCACCAAATAGCTTAAGACGAACATATTACTTAATTGACAGTAATATTGCATCCTTGTGTTTCTCTTTGCGGGATAAAAGTAATAAATAACAGTAAAACACCTACTAATCCAATAAATAAGTGTCGCAGTTCCAGGACTGAGTGCGACTCATAACACCGTTTATCACATATTATTACCAATAATTAATAATCCATCAATCCTCTGGGACCTTAACAATTAACATTATACAACTGGTCACAAAATAATTTTGACTGGAGTTCATAATTACTTTTTATATTGTCATGATTCAAATTTTGCGTCCTTGACACTAGTGTGAGCAATAAATAGGTCAAATGCATGGTTTGGCACCAAATATTGTTAATTGTAGCCCTAAACTACCCCAAATTCAGGTGACATTTTTGTTTCCCTCCTGTCACTTATACGTGAAACAAAGATGTTCCTATGTGCGCAAAACCCAAACTGTAATCAGTGCCAGAATTAAAAGCACACGATCTTGATTAAATCTTTTACTATGCATATTGTCTTTTTCAAAAGGAAAATATAAAGTAAGCAAGTTGCCCTACTGCCCTGTTATATACCAATCTAACAAACTATTATTGAAAAAAATCTGATCAAAATATCTCAGCCGGATCACTTTTGGTGTGTTAAGATTCCTCCCAATCATCTGTGCAGATCTAAATTCTAGAGCTAAGGTTCCGATTGTAAACTGACACTAGATAAATACAATCCTGCAAGCAGTAAACAATTAAAGAGAACTACTCCTTTAAAGATGATTTACCTACTGAATAATCTGCTACTATTTTCTACAAAAAAGCAGTCATTAAACACACAACAAGAGCTCAGAGTGCAACCAGTGGATTTTGTCTTCACAAATCATCAAAACCTTAACAGAAGTACAATTTTAACAGAAAACAATATATACTGAAATGTCAGTAGGTGACTTGCAGCCAGTAGCTTGGTACACCACCGTGTCATTTTTAACATGCAGACACAGGCATGAGATTTTCTACACTACTGGATGTAATGGTGAAATGATGAGATCAGTCCAAAATGAAGAAGGCAGTCCTCAGTCTACTGTCCATCTCTAGTGTGCTTGACCAGCGACCAGTACCAGGAAAATGAATGACCACAATATATGTTCAATATATGTTCACCAGTCACTCTGACTTTTTTTTTTTTTTTTGAGATGAGCATTTTAAGCTCAACTGTGTTATTGTGCCAAACCAATAGTTTATGGATTTTCAATTAACCATACGGCAACCCCCATGCTTGAGCCAAATATTTTATGATATGATGAAAGATCTCTTTACTTCTTTTTCCAACAAAAATCACCATGTGATTTTGGAGAACATTGGGTATGTTATTCAAGGAATTCAGACCAGTTTGACTTCAGTGACTGTCTGCAACATGTTTATGTATCCATTGGCACTGATGGATACTATCCAGAGGAGCTAATGGATACTATCCAGAGGAGCTGAGGGATACTATCCAGAGGAGCTGATGGATATCATCCAGAAATCAGATGAACACTATCCAGTGGCACTGATGGATACTAACTGGCGCAACAGACAGATACTATCCTGTTGAGCTGACGGATACAGTCCTTTTATCCCTGGTCTTTGCCCGGACCTTGGTACGTGCCTTAGCAACAGCAGTGTTCATTAAATGCTGAAAATAAAACAAAGTGGAGATGTCATAAATATTACTAAATGACATTCAATGGGATTGAAACAGAAATCACTTGAATTAAATAACCTTAAAGCAAAAGACTATCCTTCACCAGCATCTACTTACAAATTGAAAGATATCCTGCATCCTTTTTTTAAAAAATACATATTCCCCTTTTTTCATTTTATTCACTATAAACTGAATGAAAAGTAGTAACTATGGTTACATCACATATGGAACAGACGTAAAACTAAAAGGTAAAGTATTTGGAAACAAGCAGTCAAACAATGACATGACAGATATCTCGCTCGACATATTATCTCAAGCTGTTTAATTTTTACCATTTACTGACTCTCAATACAAGTGATCAATCTTAAATGCACGTAATTTTTTAGCCATTAACCACCAAGTCCCATAAAACATGAATGCAACTCAACACAGAGGAAGAATTACGCAAAAATAAAGAAAGAAACAGATGTTCTATATTGAGTACACCTCTTACTGTGTACCCGTCTACTCACCCTCTCGTATCTGTGGATCTTAGTCTTAGGGAGGGTACTGACAGGGATGGGGGCTCCCAGGCCAAAGATATCTCGGATTAAAACATTCTCCTGGAAATACAGAGACTGGAAGTTTACTACAGGTTATAACATTATAACTAAGGACACTGAAATGTAGACAAATATATCTGATAATGTATTATTTTTAATTTCACACTAAATGAAGTGTTCTTTGTGATTCTTATCAGGAGAAGCTGTAGGTGCATAAAATGTACAGATGTACAAAACATCAAACTAAAAATAACACACTTAGAAACCCAAATGAACCGAGACCCATGTTACATCACATATTAGCAAAAACATTTGAGGAGCTGTTAAACAGCCATGTATTGTGGAAATATATTCCTTGTATGCAGAAGAATGCTAACATTACCAATACTAAATAAACCCACAGCAGAGAGAGAGAGAGAGAGAGAGAGAGAGAGAGAGAGTGAAAGGAGAGAGAGAGAGAGAGAGAGAGAGAGAGAGAGAGGGGGAGAGTAGGGGGATTACACCTCACCTGTAAATGTGTGTTCATCCCTGTGGCCATGACCTGACAAAGAGCGTTGTACTGGACTTTCTTCACCCAGCTGTCTATGTACAGGCTCTCATCATGTACACCAAACTTCACAGTCTCATCAGGGAAGTCCCCATCCTAGAGGTAAATAAATAGATTAATTAATCAATTGATAAATAAATGTTTGATTTAGCAATTCGTCCTTTAAGTTTGAAGAGAAAAGGGGTACACAATTTTGATGAAACTTTGTCTAGATTACTTACACCTTCTTCAAACACCCTAAGACATAACATAAAGAAATGTTGTTAACAAGCATCTTGGTCCCTTTACGTGAAAGCCATACCAAAAACTTTTAGAAAACAAAAGGACAATAAAACAGAATATTCTGAATAATACCTCCACTGTCCTCAGGATATCCCTGAAGCTTGACCTCTGTTGTTTCCGGTCTTTCTTTGCCCTAAACTTCTGGCTATCAGTGGCCAGCCCCTTCAACATTGCACATAGGGAGTCCATGTCATCCCCCTCAAACTCCTGGAACAGTGGGACAAATACATTACTGGATATAATATATTAAATGCACTGTGATATCTGACATTCTTTATGAAAATATTTAAACAATTAGCTCAAGATATCAACATGAAGACCTTTAAATAATAACAAACCAACTTGCAATCTGAACTGACCCTGTAAAACACAAAGTAAATTCCAGCCGCAGTTTCTCTTCTTTGTCTTTATTTACTAATACTGGTTGAATGAGAATATTCACTCATTAATTTACTCAAGGAATAACAAAACTAGCATAACTGTTATCAGACTGTTGTCAAGCCCCCCTCCCATGCTGCCCTGCCCTCACCTCATCATCCTGTCTTGCCAGCTGATACAATGCCAGAGCCTCTACATCAGCTATCCTAAGATCTACTTAACTACTGATATAAGACAATTATATGCCCTGCCCTCACCTCATCATCCTGTCTTGCCAGCTCATACAATAACGCCAGAGCCTCTCCAGCAGCTATCCTAAGATCTACTAAACTACTGATCAACAGCTGGGGAAGCTTGGATAAATGACTGAAATACAGAAATGGAAAGTTTAGAAAATAATAATTAACCGGCTTTTTGGATAAGCTAACCAAAAGATTTAATACACTTTACACTGAAAGGTCTCTTTTCATAAGCATTACTTCAGCGTCAGGTTTAATATACAACAACAAACAATTCTTTCCATAAATATTTATACTAATCCAAACTATTATAACAAGATTGTTTAAGATAAATATTTTTAAAGCTTTATTTAAAACTTTAAACTTATTCGAAATTAAACAAGTAGAGACCACCTCTTCTCTTTCTCTCTCATATCTAAATCTGTAAGATTAGTCAAGGTCCCAACCAACCCTCACCTATCAATAAACTCTTCTACATAAGATGGGGGAGATATACTGAGCAGTAGTGTCCAGGCTGAGAGAGCACTACAGTGGAGAGAGGCCACCTCAGGGGAGTGAGTCGGGGCCACACCATTGCCTTTGAAATAGGAAGCTTTAAACACAGATTCTAGAGTATTCATCACAGCTCGGATTTGCTGGAAATGAAAAATAACAATTTTAAAATTATTATTATTTTTTAGAAACTGAACTACATTCCAATGAACATTTCCAAATACCATAAACATATTCTTATCATCAATTTTCCTAAATGAAGCCATTTTGTTATAAATGAAGTCTAAACATAATCTTTTAAATGTCACAAAATGAAGTTTCATACAATGTCTCTTACTGGTGCAAATTTTTATCAAAAGATTTATACAATTCTAAGCCTGCAGTTATCAGTTACTTCTTTATTTTACTTTTCACTACAGGCAATTTATTCCATGTTAACAACTCACCATGACATCATCAACGCAGACAAATGTACATAAGCCAAGAGTTGTAGCACACTGAAACCCAAACAAAAGAGCTTTAATACAAAAAGATGATGTGTCTGAAATAATATCATCAATCTTGTGTTCCTATTGTTTACTGACCATCAATGTCATTTTTACTGTTAAAATTACCATGCTTTGTTAACAATTCTTGAATTTAAAAAGTTTCTATAAATATTCAAATCGTGAACCTGTTTTTAACTTATTTACACCTACTTAGTCATCTTCAAATTACCAATGAACACTTTATGAACAAAGATGAACATACAAGTTATGTGTCTTGATATAGAAAATGAATTTAAGTTGCACTTAAACAAGGTGAGAGTATAATGTCAATGGCCCTTAGTACACAAATCCCCATATATCATGTCTTTACCTGATTATATTTTACTTACACTAGCCCTGGCTTTAAGTGCTGCAGAATTGTCCAGTAAAACAGTTTGTAGCATGGGTTTAATCTCTTCGTAAACTGCCTCGCAGTCTTCAGACCCACCCAGGGTCACACAAAGCAACGAAACGCAAGTCCCGGCCAGTGCCTGCTCCTCACCCTTGCCCTTACTGAGACAGCGCTTTAAACTGTCCGTCACCGTCATTTTCCTGTAATCAGACAAGAGACAGGTGAAAATGAATCCCATCAAGAGTTATCAGTGGTAATCACAGGGATTCCCTTCGTCACCACAGTTCACATTACTCTGGCTTCAGTGAGAGAATAACAAAAGGTTACTTTTCATTCTACAACATTCTACCAGGATAATTGACTATAAAATGGCATACTTGTATGTTTTAATCTGTTTATTTGCAGACAAGAATATCCTTGTTGAAAACTCCCAACATGATATTTATCAATTCAAACAGTATTTACATGAGCACAGACAAGTAATTGCTTCTGAATCAATACAAACTTCCATAACAAAACAACAGTTAACAATCTTATCACAAAATGTTCATAGTCATTCTTCTAACTACAACAGCAATCAACAAAGTTATTCTACAACAAATTAAAGACATGAGATGCCTCTTTTAAATTTCACAGCCAATCAACCAATTGATCAATTAATCAATTAAGGTTCACAATAATGATACCCCTGCTTACCTGTCCTGAAAGAAATCAAAAGTGTACTTTTTCCTCATCGCTTGCATGATTCCTTGTATAGAATTCTTCCTGGTCTCAGCACTAAATGTAAATGTATAACAGTTTTCCTTACATGTATATCTTGATAAACAATTTAGACTGATGTCTTCTATCATTTCCACCCAGACTGATGTTTGCTACATTAGATACCATGACAGAGTATAAGAACACAGTGAGATTTGAATAAACAAAATTGCCAAGTCCTTAACTTTTTCTAAATTATTCCTTCAGTCTAAAAATGATGATTTTAAAGGAAAAAATTGGTACTATATGGTCAACCACAATGCTTTCAATAATCACGCATTTTGATTTTATTCTTAAATTTTAAATACTGTTACTGCAACATCTTTCTCCCCTCTTCAAATAATTACCTTTTCTCCGTGGTGCCCTCTATGCATTCTTTTAGCTTGTCTTCAAAATTTTCTTGTGTGCTTACCTCATCAACTTCAGCATCTGCACTAGCTGCAATAGAACATGAAATATATATTAAGAAATGGAGAATTTTTTGGGGAGTAAGACCATTATGACCAGCATTAATTCACACATGGGGAAAACTCTTGAGATAAAGAAGCTCCGTAGGACCTGCACTACAATTATTCTGCAGGTGTTCCTAATTCTGTGCTAGTCCAAACTAAGTATTTTATTCCATAGCTTGTGTTTACATATGGTTTATTTTTATGTATTGCAATTTCAGGTGAACCTTGCCAGTCCAGAAAACCTGCTTTATCAAAAATCTTGCCAGTCCACTATTTTTTCAGGCGGAATGGCAAATTCCCCCCATCTCTGTTATTATATCTACCCAAATGACAGACTTTATAGGTATGAAAAGGTGGCACTTAGAGAGAAAGAATAACACTCAGAGTTAAACTGACAGAGTGAAAATTTTACAAATTGAAAAGTGAAAATTCAAGATGTTGGCCACAAAAATGAATTTAAAAATCAATTACTTGCAACTGAAGAAAGAATTCTCTACATCCATTTTTTGGCACTGCACAGATTTTTCACAATTACAAAAGACAGACTGCATAGATCAACTATACGCAACACTTACATGATAATAAATGAGAATTCAAATCAAATGTCACAAGACTGCCACATTTCAGGTATGTTAAAACATACTGCAATTCCATGTGACTTTCTAAAAGGAAACCACATGACACAATCTTTGTACTGTGTAATAACCAATTCATCACATATCACCATGTGTTATGCACAGTGAATTAAAGAGAGCAGGCAAATGTACATGTCAAGATGCACTTTGGCCATCGGGTGAAATTAACATTAACAAATAGTAGCTGGTATAAAATATATATGCCTATCAGGACATATATATTCCATTCATTACCTCAACCAACCACACAAACAGCTGTTTTATACATGGCTGCATTTAACATCACTCCAGCAGAGCCCATGCATATATCTGACCTGATTAATATGATGCAAGGTACATCTTAATGTAAAGAAGCTAGTGTGTAGACGGTACTTAATCCAGGCTATTAAATTTCTGTGAGATTATATATTGTTTTAGGGGTGCAGAATGCCAAATAAAGTTTGAGGAAAGGGTCCTGTTTGTTTAGAAAATAAATGCCCATACAAATTTATTCCGTAATGGAACCAGTACTTCTAAATCATACACATACAAAATGATACTCGTAATTTGGCAATTGACATTCCATAAACCTAACTGTGTGGTTTCTATAAATGGGAGATGAATTATCTGGCAGGAAACATGAATAATATCCTGAGCAAGGCAGAATTCTTCATTTCACTGAGGGAGTACACATTTCTTATCAGTTAATTCTTATCAAGTTATCAAACAGACTTGTCATTCTCTCTTTTGTATAATGTATACCGTATGTGGTAATGGTTGAGGAGGGGGTGAGGGGCGGGGGGGAGATGAAATGTCTCCCAATATATAACATTTAATATACATGTAACACAAAGGTAAAAATATATTCATTTGCGTCTTTCCTAGACAACGGCATTGGAAGTTGTGGGGATAGGATTTTTGCCATGCTGATGCTCCACATTTCACGTACCAGTAAATAAAAGTATCCAAGGAGCAAAAGCACTTGGCAACCTCACCCACCATTTACTTGTTATATCCATATCAAGATCTTGACTTTGTTTTGAACTTTGGTCAACAGAGGTCACTTCTTCATCACTAAGAGTTTAAATGTCAGGCACAACAGTATTTTAACTAAGCTGAGGATCAACATTCTCTTCTTTATCAGTTTATAATTCAGTGATAAGCGTCTAAAAGCTAAAGGAATCTGAGAGGTAAAGTAGGCAGTGAAGGGATGGAAAAACTGAGGGAATTTTCGCATGCGCGCGCGCACAAACACACACACACACACACACACATTCATACTTGTTCATGCAATATACTTGTATGTATTGTGTTCAAATATGAGAACACCATTTCCAGATGCAGGTTGGAATGGTGGTAGTGGCGCATCAACTATACTGACCTCCATCCTCAGGTATACTCTCTGTTGACCAGTTCTCACTGACCACACTCATGTTCTCTGGTGTGTCCACATCATTGTCGCTGGACTGTCGAGAGTCCACGCTCTTCCTACCACCTGAAATATATCAACACACACAATGTACAATATATTTCACATTATAAATTGCATAGCTTTAAAACTTTAGGACAAGGGTGTATCAAGATTTCTTCAAAACAGAATGATCACTTTAACAAGGACTTGATACCCCTTAGCTGATACCCCTTATTTGGCCTTGTACTGTGTAGTCAGCTTTATCAGTGTATTGGGCTTAGCAAAGCTAACACTTGTGTCTTAGTCAAAGGGAAAAGGTGAAAGGGATATAAAGGAATGGCATTTAAGACACTATGTTGGGCTTTCTTCATTGGGGTGTATCTTTATTTATTTTCACAAATATTTTGCTTCTTCCATGGAGTGTCTATTTATGTTCACACATATATTATCTCTTCCTCCCTGTCCATGTTAAATTTAATTATGGCTCCTCAGAGCTCAATCACCTTGACAGTACTGACTGGACTGTTTTACCTTTAATTAAGTTAAATAAAAAAGACATGACATCTTTAACTGATTGGCTTATAAGTTTGTGAACAGTGAAGCCATTGACACCAATTAACAGCCATCAGGGAATCATCACTGATCACTGTAACAGATAGGAGCAATTTACAAGTAAACCCTGGGGCTGGTGATGATGACCCCTGGCAGTAACTTTAACAGTCCGCAATTGAAGATAAATCCATGTACAGCAATCTATTTATTTCTTGTGGAACAAACAATGGTGGTTTTGAATGATAAACATTAGAGAACATATGTATGTTTCATCATTTGTTAAAATGTATATTCAAACTGCAGATAATGGAATGCAAAGATGAAGTTATATTGGACAGAGGTAGTTAAAAATAAGTTTGGTAACAGATAATCAAAAAATATAATATAAATCCGTATTTGATAATATTTGAATAAATAAAGTAATCTCACTGGAAAATGATTTATAAAAAGAATCAGTTTGTTAGAATCCATGTCACAGACAAGATATTTTTGCCTACACCTGGGCAATAATAACTCAGTAGGAGTAACCAACCATGTGCACCAATGTCATCTCTATCCTTTAACAACTGATATCACAGGAGGCCTCAGCTCACTGTTATTGTCATTAAGTTACAGGGGGAGGGGAGAAGTTCAACGTAGGACAAAGCTGAGTGGCTGACCTTGAATATAATTCGAAATAATTTGATCATGATGCCGTCACGGGGTATGTGGGTTTAAAAATATATAAATATAATTTTAAGTGATTTACACATTTCAGCACAATACATACAAATCACAACAATAGCACATTCGCAGTGAAGTGACGATTGATAAGCTTTCCCATTTAACTTGAAGGAATTCCATATGTTGCCAATGTTTATTATCATGAATTCGAAACGTGTCAAAATAAAATGTCGACATTTTCCTACCTTTCTTCTTTCCTTTCGGCATCGTTTTGCGTTTTCTCTTCTCCAGCGACGCTTCTTTCCTGTTTCCTAACATTCACGAAGGTATATGGTCAAATATATTGTATTTTATTAATGAAAACGGAATGAAATCTGTGTAAATATTCTTCAAAAACAACATACACATATTGCCTGTCGAGTCACTAATATGAACATGCGTCCACGAGGTTTCTAGGTCACACCCTATTCTCTACTATCCGCCAGTAATCACAGCGATCTCTCCTATCACACTAACTTGTTTGTCTACTACGAAAGCGGGGATGGGGTAAACTCTGGCGCAAAATGAACAGCTGATTCATTCCTCAGTTTTATATTGAGCTCACTTTATATACTGCCATAATGGGATGATGTCATTCTTATTTTTAACACTGAGAAAGATTTAAAACATACAATATTTTATTTTTCCAAAGTTAATTTATTTCACAACTACACTGCAATATATGGATCAGCTGCCACTTTGTCACGTGGTAAGGAAATCGCGTGTTTTATTGGCTTAGATTTTACAATGACGTCATGAACGTCGTATCGACGTCCAATGAAATACAAAACACTGGAAACGTAGCAACATCGTCATTTATCGAGAAGAGAGCCACCGAGGAGAACGTGTGGGCAGAGAGAGCCATAGATTGTCTCCTAGTTCGTGATTATCTAGGTAATAGAGAAACTTTTTCCACATTTGTGAGGCAAAAGACAGTACTTTGATTCATCTGAAACTGTGACTTAAGTAGAATCGTCTAGAATTTTACTAAAAAGTCGAGTCGTAAAACACTTGGGCGGATATTATTTCCCCGCCATTTTGATTCGTTGCATCAACGTTTCATTCCTTTTCACGTGTATCAGTCGCTACTCAGTAGCATGCTTGTTGAAATTGACAATTTAGACATGATGGAAGCAGAAAATATGAAGAAGATGAGAAAAACTCGACGAGGAAAGAAATCAAAAGTGAAAACTGTACGTGAAAATCAGTTTGAGGAGGATTTGGAAACGTGCCAAAATATTGACGAATATCGGGTGTCGCCCTATCACGTGCCATCCAGTTCTACAAAAGATAAACCTTTAAGACCGTATTGTACTCTAAAGGCACCGTGCAATTCAACACAGTTTATCATGGACGATCACTTGAGTTTAGTTGATTGTGAATTGTACACAGACTTTGAACTGGCAGACCAAAGATTTCACGTTACAGATTCAACGGGGTCTTCGCTGAAAAACTCTCCAGAATATTCAGACATAGATTATGAGTACAATTCACCCGATGACATTGATACGTTTACTTACCTCTCTCAAGACTTTAAAAACGTATTTGAATCTATAAAATGTGAAGAGCTTGAAAAGCTCCCTAAATGTGAACTCGTTTCAAAAATTTTTGACATGGAAGAGAGACTGACACAGATGGAGAGTAGATTAAATGAAACTGACAATTTTGGTTCAGAGGAAGAGGATGAAGAGCAATTTTTGTCCGTTAGACCATCCCTAAGCACACTTAAAGCCGAGCTGACAGGGTTGCAGGTGGTGAACCAGGCCTTGAGGAGAGAAAATCATCACCTGAAACAACACCTGGTGGAATCCAAAGAAGATGAAGAATTCTCATGACTTTTAGTTTGATAAACATAACATTTGGTGTAGAGAATCCGTGCCATTGCACACATTACCTCAAATAGAACAGGTGCTGATTGCTCAGTGGTGCGAATGTTGCAATATTGATTACGAAAACAGTGTTTACTAATTATATTTGTTCCCTTTCAGCAGCAGATTGAAAAAGGCTCAGTAGTCCCCTACAGTTGCCGAGCTTGAGCAAGGCAATGCAGTGGGTGCAAAAGGGTATCACCATCAAAGAATGAGGTAATATGTGGTTGTATCTACATATTCATATTTAAATATGTGTACTAGTATGCTGATTACGTACACTTGAGAATACTTTGTTGCCCTTTGTGTAGTATCAGAAAGAGTTTTCTGTCAGACTGGTAAAAAAAGAAAGCAAGATTGATGTTAAGATCCGTGAATGAAATGCAAGGATATTGAGATGTTAGCCTGCTTTGACGGTTTACTTTGTGAAAATGTTACAAATTGTCAGACTTCGTTATACAGAACATCAAAACCAGTCTGTTGGTTAAATACGAATGAAAAACGTTATACCAACTTGTAATGTAGCAAACTTTCCCAGACTAGTATTACCACAGTATAACTGCTGTGGCATGAGTAAGGACATCTGTTACTAATGTTGTGTTTGATTTCCCTCAGCCTGAAAAAGAAAAAATCCCAGTGAAGCAGTCACAATCCACAAGGGGGCATTGTAAAGATGCAGGGTTAACTCCAGTTGCTATGGCGACATGTGGGAACTAAGTACAGTTGTCCCAGGAAACTGGAGGAAGTGGAATAAGTGTGTAGTGTAGTCTGTTGGGTTCAGTCTAGTTTTATGTTTATTTATCCATCAGTAAAATGATTATAACTTTGAATACTTGATTTGAACTCTTTAAGTTAACAACAAAACCCTACAGTTTGAAATCTGTTTGTAATTTTCTTTTATTTCAGGAACTGATAAGTACATTTTGTTTCATTTTATATTAAGTTGTCAATGTTTTGATCAGTCTTTCTAGAAGTAGCAATTATGTACTGTGTAAATTATTGATGTATTTTTACATATTACAACCTTGGTTCTTTATAAAGTCCCTTTTCAGGTTTTAGGGGGCAAATGCAATAACTTTATTCTTGCCTGCTGCTGCTGCATCCTTTATCCCTGGTTGTAAGTCTGATTGTACGTTCATCTAGAACACCAAATGACATGTTGCGATATTTCTGATACTATATAATTGTTAACAAAACCGACATAAATGATGCTGAGCATTTTTTTTTTCATATGCAATTTTTTAGTCCTTACTTTTTTTGAGTTTAGAAACATTTTTTGAATAAAAGATATTTTGAAAATTAAAAAAATATTGTTTTTTGTGGCTTTTATAAATGGTGTTTGGATTTGCAATAGAAACCAAACAAAAACTTATTTTCATTCGAGGAATATTTTCTTTCAATAAGTAATATTTCAGTAGTGTGAATACCAGAGTATAAAATCAAAAGGGAAATGTCTTGTAGAAAAATAATTTATTTCAATAACCAAGAAGTAACAAGTATGAAGCCATTCATGGAAATAGTTTGGTCAATCCCTGTTTAGCCATTCTCTGTAGAGATCTGCAAATGCCGTATCATTTCCATCCTCAGGCACGATTTCCTGAAGTACTTGATGAGCCGTTTTTTTTTCCCCATTACTACCAAGTTGAATTGTTTTAAGTCTGGATTAATATGAGGAATACATCTAGTCCAAACCATTTGCTAGAATTAGAGCGCATTCTCAACGAATTAAGCCAGGCTTTACAAAGCCGGTGACCTAAAAATGGCGGACGTACATGAAAGAAAAACCGCCTAATCTTTTAATAGTCTCTCCGCCTCTCACACGCCTCCCCACACGTCGTCCCTGCGGGGTACAGTAATTAAATCTCGGCTCCGAACATTAATATTTCCGTGAATATTTCTGGTGATATTATCTCTGTAGATAGTCGATTCATTGCTGCTCTACGGGCCAAATTATTCCTTTTTCGTCTCTGTTTTCAAAGATAATAGAAGAGAAGAGCTTTTTTCCTTCGATCGCCTTCAGCCGCCATGCTTTCTTCACCACGAGTTTAACTGATGAGCATGCGCACTTAATATTTCTCAGGTAGCTTCCGCATGGCGAACGGAGCCGAGATTTAATTACTGTACCCCGCAGGGACGACGTGTGGGGAGGCGGAGAGACTATTAAAAGATTAGGCGGTTTTTCTTTCATGTACGTCCGCCATTTTTAGGTCACCGGCTTTGTAAAGCCTGGCTTAATTCGTTGAGAATGCGCTCTTAGAAGGGTTACCAAATGTTTTTGAGATTGGACCATACAGAAAAAATTCCTATTCCTTCTTGGCAAATGGCTGTGCTCAGAAATTTTCTTCCCCACAAAGGACCATCACAGTTTGATCATGGTAGAATTTCCAAGAAAACTGGCCTCCGAGTGTCCTTTCCTCTGACCCCTGTGTCTCATAGTCTCCTCCAGAACAGAGACGCACTCCTGGAAACTGTCCAAGGCTGCTTGGCTGACATATGCTGAAATGGGATCAAAAATTACAGTTGGTTACCAAGACAAAAATGTGATGATTTTGTAATTGCAATTCCATCTTTTGGGTCATCCTTCACCTGGAGGAGCCCTGGAACCCTGCTTTCTGCTTAATTTAATCATGTCTGATGGTAGTATTGGCAATTAATGGATTATATATAAACTGAGACTTTGGGTGCATTCACAATGTACACTATCCTACTCCCCTCGTTTCTAAGTACAATCACCAGCTTTACTGTTTTACTCCATGCCAGGAAGAGGCATATTAGTCTTCTACAGTAATCCGATTGCACTCCTGGAAAGCCCCCAATTAATTTGAACTACTGAAATTACAAAAGTTTAATTGTGAATGCACCTTGACTGTTCTCGGGCATTTTTGCCTTCATATCATTTTGACAAATTTCGTAACATTGTAGACTTGATTTTGACTGTTTGATTAAAGAATCTTCCATGATTATTACTGAGAGTTGAACGAGGATGATGAGATTAAGTAGATTCCGAGAAAGGAAATCTTCAGTTTCTTGGCAAATACACACAATGCACTGTGTGTTCTACACTTGACCTGATGATACATTTACACTTACAAAAAAAAAATGAATAAATAACAGTAAACTTTACCAAACATATATAACTATGAAGGAATTACTGAAATCATATTACACTGCCAATGCTAGGCATAAATTATCTGTTTACCTAATCCTGCTGTCTTGTCTGGATTTAAGATGGTTTTAGTCCTCTCAGAACTTTCTTCACACACAGTTGTATAGGAACTTCTTATTGTTGATAAACCTTGTAATAGCTAAAAAAGTATTTGTTGCAAAGTTGACAACAGAAGGTGACTAGAAATGTAGATTATTAATATCTTTTTACCAAAAATTGATAAAAATGTTTCGTTTTCTTGCATACATGTTCGAACAATACAATTTTAAGAATTAAAAATAAATAAAATTATAAACTGAAGATGGGCTAAAAAAGCAATACCAGACAATAATAATAAATAAAATTAAATACTATGAAGATGGACCAATACAGTGAGACCAGATGAAAAAGAAAAGTACATACAGCTGTAAATTGCTGTAGCATGGTGTGAACTCTTTTAAAAGCTGGGCCCAGCTCCGTCAGGGAGGGCGGTGTCTTATTACACCACTGCCGCATCTCATTTTCAAAGACATAAGAAAACCCCACAACTAGCTGGGACAATTCTGACAGCACCAGTCTCAGTGTTCTGGTCACTTTGTCCTGGAGAGCATCATCCTGCTCTGGGAGATGGTACTGGAAAATAAAGAGAGAGTAATCTAAATGCAGTTATCAAAACAATAATGGTATCTATGGAAGGTAATGACGTTTATAATGAATGGTAATGGCTCTACAATGCCAAGCTTGTAAATGTGTACTAGTTTAGAAGTTGTACTTGTTTAAATATCTTTTAAATAAGTTTTGGGGGGTAAAATGTCACAGATGGGTCCTTTTGCTGTACTTAGATAAAGCTGTACAACCTTCCCTTTCTGGAGTGGAACAGAAGCTTATTCTGCCCTCTTGATTCAGAATCTGTGTTTGGTAGCATTGTTATACTTACACCTGCTTTTAATTCATTAAGTATTTCTGTCTGCCTGGCCAAATTTCTGGACAGTTCTTGTGACATCTGGACAAGCTGTGTTATATCTGGGACATGGGAACTGAAAGGGAAGTGGGAAATTATCCATATCATCACTAAATTTCAGACTGATCTTTTTTTTGAGAACATAAAAATAGAAGAAAACTGAAAACGTGTTACTTGCACACTTTTTCCAATGATAGTCAAATCCGTTAATGTCCAATGGGCTTCAATCTTTAATACAAGGCAGCAAAGCTGTCAAATGTACAGACAAAGAACAGAAAATAAAGATGCAAATAAGTGAAAAATTAAATTTTCACAAATAACTGTTAAATTGCCAGAAAAATTTACCAAACAGACTGCGTTGCCTATTGAAGCTGTATGTTAGACCCATGTTTCTTTCCTGTAAGTTTGAGAACAGTAAGTGACATGATTTCCCTTAAATGGTCATCATAGGAGCAGTGCCCAAAATAGGGGTTTCTTCAAATTTTGATGCAACATTACATAATGTTTAACAGCATAATGACAATCAAATGTTATTAATAAAATATTAGTAACATGGACATTCAGAAAATGTGACAAGCAAAAGTCTTCAAGATCATGGAACTTTAAAGTCACACCTTGAAAATGCCAATATGTGAAAAATTAAATTTTCACAAAAAACTGTTTAACTGCCAAAAAAAAAAATAAATAAATAAATAAATAAAAATACCAAACAGACTGCATTGCCTACTGAAGCTGTATTTTAGTCCCATGTTTCTTTCCTGTAAGTTTGAGAACAGTAAGTGACATGATTTTCCTTAAATGGTCATCATGGAAGCAGTGCCCAAAATAGGGGTTTCTTCAAATTTTGATGCAATATTACATAATGTTTAACAGCTTAATGACCATCAATTTTTAATTATAAAATATTTGTTTCACAGATATTCAGAAAATGTGACTAGCAAGGTCTTCAGGCCCATGGAACTTCAAAGTCACGCCTTGAAAATGCCAAAATGTAAACAAGACAGCACTGTTCTGAAATGGGTTTATTTCCATTTTTAACACTTTTTTAACATAAAACAAAATAAACATTTTACTGCCATTTTATATGACCAACTAAGAAAATTGATGAGATGGGAAAAGTATCAATAGAACAGTGTTAAATGTCCAATTTCCTCCATTCTGAACATAGTGGATGATTGAATCTGACAAACTGCAATGATATGAGTTTATTTCCATTTTTGACACTTTATTACACAATACATGATAACAAGTTTACCATGTTTTTTACATAATCAACTAACAATGTTGTAAAGATGCAGGAAATATCAAACAAACACTTTTAGGCATCTTATTAGTTAAATAATGAGACTGTTAACATGCCTAATAATTGAATCTGAGGAAATGTGAAAAACAGTATAACTTCTAAAATAATGGCCCGATTATGCTGATTTTCGAACTCAACCTGCGTTTTAGTAAGATTGACCACTCCTGTGAGTATAATTACAATTGGCCAATCCGTTTTTCTTATATTGTGTTATCAGTGTTGTATTTATATTGAAAATAGTGAAAAAAAAGCATAAATTCCCTAAAAATGGCCCAAGCATGCTGATTTTCGAACTTGACCTGCATATTATGAATATTCATCAGTTCTGTAAGTTTCAAGTCAAAAGGTAAAATGGTTTTCCACTTATCGTGTTATCGGTGCTGCATATATGCTGAAAAAAGTGAAAAAACAGCATAAATACCCTAAAAGTGACCCGATCATGCTGATTTTCGAACTTGACCTGCGTATTATGAATATTCATCAGTTCTGTAAGTTTCAAGTCAAAAGGTAAAATGGTTTTCCACTTATCGTGTTATCGGTGCTGCATATTTGCTGAAAAAAGTGAAAAAACAGCATAAATTCCCTAAAAGTGACCCGATCATGCTGATTTTCGAACTTGACCTGCGTACTATGAATATTCATCAGTTCTGCAAGTTTCAAGTCAAAAGGTAAAATGGTTTTCCACTTATCGTGTTATCGGTAAAAGTGCACGGCGACGACGGCACCGACGGCGACGACGGCGACGACAGACGCAGATGATGGCTATATGTACAGACACATCTGTGTCTGTACATAAAAAAGCTGAAAACAACAGCAAACCAAAGGAAGATAAAACATTGCTAACAGTGAGTAAAACATGCAGAAGTGCACATAGTCAACAATCCTGCTTTAAATAAATTACCAATTTGGATTCTTCTTCTCCCTCTGCTTCCAACTTTGTTCCACAGACTTCATGAGATCAGGGGGCAGGAGGCGCGCCTTGGGACTGAACATGGTGTGCATCCTCTCCTGACCAGCTATTGTGTCTGCCAGCCAACAGTCTTGAGTAAACTGGTCATCTATTTGGGTGGTCTCACTATCAGTAAAAAATAAACGACACTCTGAGCAAAAATATAAACACTATGTGGAAATTATTTATGTGGCATGTAATGTGCTACTGACAGTTGTCTCTAGATACAGACGGTAATCTATAGCACATTGAACAACAAAATTCATTTTGTATGACTTAATATATTTATAACCCATAATGCTGACAAAAATGCATGGAGCTTTATATATTTGTTAGAAGCAACTGCCAACTGAAGTCAAATTATTATGAATTTGGACAGGATACAAGCCAATGAGAAAAAATGCCATTAAGAGGTTCACTGGCTGAATAATTTGGTAGTATAACAAGGTCAAGATTTAAAGCTTAGTCACTCAGAAGTGATAACTTTTCAAATGCCACTGAATAGAGATGAATTAATCAGACACAAATGGGGGTTCAATGTGATTTTACTGCAGAAGTACTGCTGCATATTTATCCTTGATACACTCCAATATTAATACCAATCTAATATAATAAATAAAAATATTTTAAATGTCAAGCAATACAATCACCCAATCCTCACTGCATATAAACCCTGCTATGAAGAAGAATGCCTCAAAAAAGTGCCACATGATATTAATCTACACATGCATTTTAAAAAGGATCTACCATCCTATACCTAACCACTCCTGGACTCTGCATGTGTCTGAGCTGAGGATCATCAGCTGTGTCTTTAATCCACACCAAGTCTAACAGTTGATCCATGAAAGAGATTTGTTTAGCCTGAGAGGCAACACCCTGAAAATATAAAATAAAGAAGTCCAGATTAATTATTGAAATATGTCATAAAGATATTGTATAGCATAAAATAAGTTGAGTATAAAGGATTCAGACTTTTGAAATAAAATAAATCACTTTTGCTAAATCTCTTTACAACATTCCAGTGCTTGCCAACAATTACTCTAATAAGTTAAGGAAGTTCAAACACAGTGGTCTCAAAAATTGATTGACAATGGTATATTAAAAAAAAAATAGAGCAACGGGTTGTTGGTACTAGAATATCCCCACAACGCCAGCAAATTTTACTATTTTCAAAAACTGTGCCAACCACATTTTCTTAACTAAGTTTAGGAGAGATGAACTGTACTTGGAACACCATTTAATATCTCACCCTTATGAGGTCCACATCATCATATCTGCACAGTCCCAAAGTGTTCGCTATAAACAGTAGTCCTTTAATAAAAGAGAACATCAAATCATTGAAATCAAGGAATTTTTTTAAAATGTCTTAATTTATTATTACTGTTGTTATTGTTGTTATCATTACCAAAATTTGTATCAGTTGTGTGAATATTTGCTAGAAATTTCACTTGCATCACAGTCTGCCTATGACAATGCAAAGTATAAGATGCACACTGTTTGCAACAACCTGAATCAACTTAAATAAATGAAATTTTTAGACAAATAAGGACTTAATCGGAAACACAAACAAATATATGGATACTCTGTCCCATTTAATCAATGTACTTACTCTGAATTCTGGAGTCAATTTTAGTGTCAGTGGCAGCAAACTGTGGATCTAACATGTCATTCAACTTGGAGTCAAACCTTGGAAAAAAAGTTAACTCCAGTGAAGTGTTAAAGTTATACATACACTTTATTTCAGTTAAATGGTATTCAAATTAAAAAGAGGCTGTTTAATAACATTCTAACTTCAAAGCAACCTCTGTCTAAGGCCTCAAAGACATAAGGGAATATTTAATGTACATCAAATACCCTTTTGTGATTTTGTGTGCATTGGATGGTAATCAAAATCAAGTAAAAAAGCTTCCAGAAGCCGATTGAGCTGCTGGAGGCACAGCATTCATTCAGCAATGGTCCCTACAAAGAATGATACCTTCATGCCGTCATGCCCTCAGACACGCGAGTCACCTGTGGTCAACTCCATCTTATCCATTCATTCATCCAAGCACTAAATTTGTCTTAGACGCCTGTTTTATAGATTAGTTGTCTTACTTTGAAAACAGCCACTGGAGCAAACGTATCCTGGGCTCTCCAGGCTTGAATATCAGCTCTAGTATCCATGACACGTCTACATCTTCAGTGAAGGGACAGCCAAGTTGCTACGAGATAAAGAAATGGATTACAATGTACCATCACATGTCATTAGTGCTGTTAAAAATATGAAAGATTTCAAATACTCACATGGGCTTTATTTTCGATTTCTAATTCATATTTTTTGCTAGTTATTCAGAGTTACATGTTGTTACTGTTAAAACCGTCTAAACACTCATTCTAGAAACTATACAATCTTTTGGAACGCACACTCACGTCTAGTTTTGCCTTAAAACTTCGAGCAACAGCCAACGTCTTTTCAGAAACCGCCATCACTGAAAATGATCCCAACTAGTCACCGATGTCAGAGCCTGAAACAGATCGAGAGTTTACTTGTCACGGACTAGTTTAATTAGAGACCTTTGATATCACCTTCATAACTTATCAAAAGGATTATTTCATTTTAGATTATTTTAGAAAGAATAACAACTTATAGGATCTTGGGCTGCCGGGGGGGGGGGGGGGGGGGGGGGAGCTACCTGAAGTCATATTTTGATATCTAAATATCGTACAGAAGACTTTTCTAATCCAACTCACACGTTTGAATGACCAAAAAAAAAAAAAAAATAGTAGGCCTAACTTTCAAACAGGCAAAATTATCTGATCTCAATATTTAGGCCTACATCTTAAATGCAACGGAATCTTTATCAATAAACGTAGGCCTACGCCTTCACGTATAAGGTACAATCGGATCATGGCTAATCATCAAATAACAAAAAATAAATATATATAGCAGCACATTTACAGATAATTAAAGAAAACATATATAGGAGAATATTTTGCGGTAGGAATGAATCATTATTCTCTTATATCTATTTCCTTTTTAGAAAATACAAGAGAGAGGAGAAGAAGAAAAAATAACATGCAATCTGGAATGTGTCAACTAATGACAGTTAATTTGTCGAAAGTTGGACACACGCCTAATAACGATTAATGGGAGCGCCGTCCGTCTAACAAGAGAAGCGTATGTGCGTTTGATGGATTTTGCTAAGAACATGATAATTAAAGGTACTAATACCCCGTAAGTGCATGAATCAAAGAGGTAGTTTCGTTCGTATGTTTGGCGGGGGGGGGGGGGGGGGGGGGCGTTGATGGGTTGTATGCGGTCGTTACCTATATAATTGATACTTGGTTTAACCTTGGTTTAAACCCCCACCCACCCCCAAGATCTTACAGATCTTAATTTTAATTCGTAATTTGTATTTAAAAATACAAAACGCGTAAAAAGATAATCTCTGTTGATATTATATTATTGAGACCCCCCCCCCTCTCCCCTGGATAATTGGTGACGAACGCTCAAAGTTTAGATACCTGGTTCGATAAGTCGGTTGGCATGGGGTTTTTTTTCTTTACGACGGTGTCAGCAAGGCCTATTCAAGGGACTGGCAAATTTGATATCAGTCGTCTTAGATATTCCATTTTAAAAGGCTTATATATTATCAAAATATTGAACATATTTGGCATAGCTTTTCTTGGTTGTTTGGGTTGGCCCTGAAAAGGGCCGTTAAGTTGTAGAAACGACAACAGAAGTATTCATTTACTTCTTGGCAGTCTTCTTAGGGGACTTCTTCACCTTGGGTTTGGCGGCTTTCTTGGCCGGCTTCTTCGGAGACTTGGCCTTCTTCGCTGCCTTTGGCTTGGCTGCCTTCACCTTCTTGGGGGACTTAGCTTTCTTGGGAGACTTGGCCTTCTTTGCTTTCTTCTCACCGGCTGGCTTCTTTGCTTTCTTTGGAGACTTGGCGACCTTCTTCACTTTCTTTGCCTCTGCCTTGGGCTTCTTTACTTTCTTGGGCTTCGCTGCTGGTTTCTTAGCGGCAGCGCTCAGTTTGAAAGAGCCAGAAGCACCCTTGCCTTTGGTCTGGACTAGGGTGCCAGCAGTGACGCCGCTCTTCAGGTAACGTTTGATGAATGGTGCGATCTTCACGATGTCCACCTTGTAGTTGGCCGCGATGTACTTCTTAATGGCCTGGCCAGAGGATCCTCCGCGTTCTTTCAGGGCAGCAATAGCTGCAACCACCATCTCGGCGACCTTAGGGTGAGCTGCTGGAGCCTTAGGCTTGGCTGCCTTGACCTTCTTCTGTGGGGTAGCGGTGTCAGCCATGACGAATTCTTCTTTTGTGTCTTCTTACTCTGTTGAATTGAGGTGCTACTTCAAATTTGTATGATGCCGGTAATAAGCGCCCTGACTTAAAGCCACCGCGCGGACCTCTTAGAACACACCGCCTTTAATCGCTCATGTATTTCAATATGGAGTCCGCATAGAAGTGAATGTGTGTTTGTTTGTGTTGGAAAAGTTTGATTCCCACCTAAAGTGAATGATGGATTAAGAAACTAACGATTCAGAAGATATAATAATATATTTGTCTGTCAGTTTGTAGAGTTTGAAGGACACCTGAAGTTCTTTTCATTTAATAAAATGGTTGTTAATCGGGAAAACATTGCAGACGCAAAGATAAAGGAGCAATTAAATACATAATTCACACTCAAATCTTTAAGAAAGCACCAAAATTCAACTTTAGTATGAAACTACAGTATATTAGCAATAATTCCGTATCAAAACGGCGATTCTGAGATGTTTGTAAGTATTTAATTTTCAATATATAGAAACACATAACAAACACAGCTGAGGTGACCGAGGATGGGTAAGCCTGCTGTCCTACCTGTCTGACCTGTACAGGTGTCATCACTGGGCTTACTTTACAGTTTGTGCTGAGCAAGACCAGGTATATTTGTAGCTATACCATATACACACACATCACACTTTCATCACAGTCACAAGAGCATCAGTCGTTTTGGGACTCTAATATGAGAAAGAAGAGAAAAAATATCTGAAGTCTGTACGTGAGCTATTTGCACTTTCAAAACTGGTTGGGCCCACGAATATATGTCGTAGGCCTGTTAAAAGGAAATAATGTAGGGTTTTAAAAATCAAAAACATTTATTAGTATATCCTTCACCATATATTTTCATAAAACATTAATTTTAAATTAAAACATCATACATGTACACCAGACTGTTTGCACTAGTCCTATGTCGAATGTGGGCTATTCAGATAAAATCTAAGTGTGTCTAAACATCTAGAAGCCGTCGCTGTTTTGATGACCTCTCAAAATTAGCAAACCTGTCAGGCAACAAAACACGATAAAGATATGAAAACGGTAGAAATTAACGAAAGTTAAATTTTGGTGAGGATGCTGTTCAAGCACAGGTGAAATGTTGCAGATTCCAGCAAATAGGCCCTGTCAGCTTTCATAGGCGGCGCCGCACTTTCAAAAAGCAAAACTGATAAGCCAGATATTCAGCTTCCAAATATATTAGTGACCATACCATAATTAGTTATAATATTGAACATTATTGAAGGGGTTGTGGAGGGGGATACATGGAGGTGACCTAGCTTTTTTTCTGTTGTTTTTGACCACTCGATCCCTATATACTGTACAGAACAGTCAAATGATAGGCGGGATGCGCTACAGGTCTATCATTATGTTTATTGTTTTCTGTCTGGTGTCATTATACACTACTGTGACCTGGCGACTATATAATAATAACCCGGCCAACTTTCAGCGAACATGTTTATAACTCAACGATGAATTAACAAATTAAAACGTCTATTTTCGTCAAGAAAGCCTTATGCGTACATGTACAAACTGCCGCACCATGTAGATTTTTATTGATCATAGTGAATTTTCTGTGTGCGTTATGTAATGGCAGACGAACAGATATATAAGTTGTTATAAAATTAATAACAAAGAAACATCTTTTATATTCTATAATAGTTAACTGCAATCAGACTAGGAAGCGGAATACTTACTCCCATTCTGAGAAGACTAATTCGGTAAACATTGTGAAAACTGTGAGCGAAATAAGGTCCCGACGTAGGGGCACGTTTTTTTATGCTAATATGTGGGACTGGTCTTGTATGATAAGAAGTAACATGAATTTATTTATTTTAATCATAAAAGGATTATCGCATTTTATTTGTAGTACACTAGAGAGTGAACATGTGCCTCCCCTTAACCAACAGGTAATAGGCCTATGTGCGTGACAGGAGTATCCATTTTCTACATGAACTCATGCGTGCCTTGCAAACAATCCAATAATGAATATTCTAGGCAGATTACAGAAATACGTCACTGGTAAAAATGGAAAGATAAAATATGGTTTCACGTCTGACAAAATTGTTGAAAAAACAAAACAGTTATCAAACACGTGATTCACGTATTCGATTACCTCTTTCATTTAAAACGATAAAATGTACTCGTTAATCTCGACTAAAGAAAGAGAAAAAGAGTTGACTTTGGGAAGACAAAATCATGGTCGCCTGAGTGTTGCATCAATTTATTTTATTGATCGTTTTCATACTATCAAATTTGTAAAGAGAAAATGGGGAAGCTAAACTATATTTGTGATAACACATTGCACAAATTGAAACTGCACAAACATTTTAGGGTTCATCTTTTCCTCAACAAAGAATCCTTCAATTTAAAAATCATCATTTTAATGAATGAAAATAAAAATTGACATTCCATAAAATAATACATCTATCAATCAATATTGCATAATTCTTTAAGAAATAATATCAAAATATCTGGCATGAATGGTATTCATTTTATAAAATGTTACTGATTGACCCTATAGTCTTCTCTGAGAAAGGGGGTGGGGGTAAGTTATGGACCTCCTCCCACACTGTTATATCTCTACAACGTTGCCCATCTTACAGGCAATAAGTCTCTTGACTTGAGGCTAGCACTGCACATCGGACCTGGATTGTTATTATTCACTTTGAATAACTAATTTAAAGAAAGCAGATTTCAAAGTATCATGTTCTGCTATCAAGTGTTGTACTCCACAATCTTTTAATTTGCTTTCAATCTAACAGTTTAACTTTTGTCTTGGGAAAGAAATACCCCCATCCAGTGCTGCCCTCTATAGTTTATTTATTCAATTCCACTGTTCAGCTTGTTGCCTTTTGAAAGAAAGCCGTGATATCCCCATCCAGTGCTGCCCTCTGTGGTCTATTTATTCGATTTCACTGTTCAACTTGTTGCCTTTTGAAAGAAAGCTGTGATATCCCCATCCAGTGCTGCCCTCTGTAGTCTCTTGGCTTGGTGTCTCTGTTTGTTCTGCTGTGCTGTGACTGTCATGTGACACACTGTACACAGAGTCTGGAGGTTATCCAGGTCACACTGACCTCCCCCTGCATACACTGGGTTGATGTGATCCACATGCCAGAACTGGAAATAACATAGAGATATATAGTATAAACAACCTATAGAGATCAGTGTGAGTCTGGATAAGCCAAAAGGGGGTGGGAAATACTACTAATTTTTTTTATATAATTTTTTTAATAGCTGGGGGCTGGGGGTAAGGCAGAGAAAGAATCTACAACTAACAATAGACAAAAGGTCCTATTTCACTTACAACCTTCAACTACTTGCAAAAGAAAATAAATAAATTGAGTAAGTTAATAAAAAAAGAATACTGTAAAGGCACTGGTGCCCTCTTAAATGAGAAGTGAGACATAGATACCAGACTGAGTGTTCTCTACCCAAGATATGTCACTCACCATGCCTTCCACTGGCTTTCTAACCATCTTCTCTTTGACTTCACCCTTCAACACATTGTACACACTCTTCTTGATCAGATCTGCACGCTTTTTTAAGTCCCCTGTAATTCTATATGGAAAAAAAATTAACATGTCAATTTCGAAAGACAAGTTAGTAAAAAGAAAAATCTTTTCTCTGAAGACTAATACCATTTTTAAAGGAAGTGGTACTTTGAAAGTGTTGTTCTATTTACTAAACTGCATATTTATTTGATAGCAAATGCATTACATCAAACCTTCAATCCATCCATCCATGTTTTATTAAAATAGTTCAAAATTAACTTTTCTGTCCAACATAAAAAAAAATTTACCTTATTTTGTTAAAAAATTCGTGTGCATTGAAGTTGCATTTCTGGCACATGCCGCGCTCAGCCTCAAATACCTGGTCACGTCCATAGCCACGGTGGGTGCGCAGCTGGAAGCCAAGGGATAATGTTTAGAGTGATTCAAGATAGGTTAATCAATGACTAATGAGCAATAACTTTTTTTACTTAAAAATGTAGAGATAAAAACAATTTTTATAACACAAATGGTGTGATACTGATCACTTGCCCACTCCCCCCCCTTTCAGGTTCAACAAAACTGGAAATATGTTACTGCAAACCAGAGAATATCTTGGGGAAATCTGTCGCCCGTATCAAACAAAATGTAATGTTTCTTTAGACAAATCCTTTAAACAAAAATACAGTATAACTTATGTAAAACTGACTTTTCATGTTATCAAAAAATAATTTTTCTTATAGAGACCTACCCAGAATTCCTCCTTACACTGTGTCTTACAGAACCGCGTATCCCAGGCTGCACTGTTGCTACGGATGGTTGCCGAGGAAAGCAGATGGTTCTCATAAGGTTGCTGACAATTCAGACACAGAGGGTTTCCATTGGAATCTAGAGCCTATTTCAGAGAAGAAAAAAGTTAATGTAAGGCATGGCACTGACAATTTTTTTTCTTTATGTTAGATTTGGAAAAATATGACTTGCAAGTGACATTGTTATGTTTTCACCTTTTCTATTGGTATGACACTCAAGTCCTCAAACTCAGCTTGCTGAGACAGGCAAGTTTTGAAAAGGTTATGGAATTACATTTCCATGAAAGCCAAATTATTCATACTCCATTCAGGGTATTATCAAGATGGAGAAGGCAGACTTACCTGAACAAATCCTTTGGATGTGTTCAGACTGTCAAATTCACTTGATTCATCAATGCTTTTCTCTTTATCGCTGTTCATCCCACTGCTGCTGTTTCTTTTGATGCTGCTCACCCCTAAAGGACTCTTGACCCCAATGTTTGTAACAGGACTATTACTGGACAGTGCCAGTTTCTGACTTTTAGGTGACTCCTGTGTGCTGTGCTGACAGGAGAGTTTTGCTCTTGGAGACTGATTCTTAACACTCTTGACGTCTGGTCGCGTAATGTGCCTGATAGAGCCCCCTACCTCTGACGCCCTGGCAGCAGATGCCTTGGCAATGTCATCCTTAAAAGATGAGGGAGAATCTAAGTCTATTCAACAGTGCAATGAAAGAAAATGTGGTGTTTGTTATATGAATGGTTGACAGTTGTAGGAATAATGCATCTTGAAATATCTTGTCTCATGCAAAAGTGTAAAATTTGAAAATGCTCAACTTTATTTAGCTTGACTAAGAAAAATGAAAGTATTATGTCATATTTGTTGATTTATTCTTTATCTTAGCAAAAGAAGCATTATTCGTCTGAAAATTAGAGCACCTACTTTTGTGGCATATCTCTGTGTGGACTGCCCCTTCTTGCTGACAGCATCATAGTGGAGTAATGGACTGGTGAACATCTCTTCTCTACGCACCACCACCCTCTGCTTTGTGGCTCCAATACTATAAAGAGTGAACACATCTTATACAGTCCTGAATCAACCTTTATACACAGTCAGAAAACTTAATGCAAGTGATGCATGAAGCAACCAATTATCGACATTTCAAAAGTTTACGGCTAAAGTTATTATTAGAGGTTAAGGGGTGAATTTTTAGTATTAAAATGAATTGGTTGTGTCATAAAAATATTACATAAATGTATACAATTTAGTAACTGTTAAAATCTTTAAACATACCATTAGCTATGAATATCAAATGTAAATCATGTGTACATGTGAACCTCACCTTTGCCACTCCCTGGCAAACCTCTTCACCAGCTTCAGGTTCTGTGGATGGAGGAGAAGATCTGGTAAGTCCTCCATGTTGGCAGACAGGATATCACTTGGCAGGAAATTGGTATGGAGAGGGGCGCCATGCTGAAACAACCAAATGAAATGTGTGTAAAAAGATGACACTTGAAACTGTATAAAAGATATAGAAAAGTTAAGAGGGCTTCAAAAAACTGCAACCTTTTCCCATGATTTAACTTGGCAAGTCTGAGTATCAGTAAGGTGATGAGGGTAATTTTTGTCAGACCAAGACCAGCTCTAAAATTGCCCACACAGCATTCACGTGTAATAACAGACTGACATATTTTTCACCTTTTCAAACAATGATGATGATGATGAGTATATCTTTTTCACCATGATATCACATGCTGAACCTTAAACTTGGCAAGTCTGATCATTGTACGTCATGTATTTTACCTTATCATGAAGGTATACTCTGTTGGTGTTCCTGCTACAACTGTACATGAAGAGGTCATACACTGGGATGTCATCCAAGTTGACAACTCTGGGCTTGACCTCTGGGCTGGTTTGAGTAATTTCTTCTGCAAAGTGAAATATAAATCCTTTTTTATTTAAAGTAAAAACCGACATATTTGTACAGATAACCTTAACAATATATTGGTATATTTATGTCTATTATATAAAAATATGTTTGCAGATTTTTATCAAAAATTGTTTTATGTTATTTGATAAATGTCAGTGAATTGACAGGAGAGAGAGAGAGAGAGAGAGAGAGAGAGAGAGAGAGAGAGAGAATCAGTACCTTCAGCAGCCTGTATCATCTGTGCATCATCAATATCCTCATCCCAGTGACTATGGTCATCTTCACCATCATCACAAGTAGTTCCCCCATCATCAGCACTTTCAAATAAACTGATACTTTCATCAAGTGTTCCATCACCTCGTTCTTGTTTTTCTTTTTCTTCCCTATCACTCTGGTATTCATCAATGGTAAACATGTCGTCATCATCATCATCACACAGATCAAAGTTTGGCACATCATTTTTATCATCTTTGCCACAATTGTGTAAAGAATTTCCCAGTTGGCAATTCTCATGAACAGCACCATCGTCTGCAATGTCAAAATGCTTCAATAAAACACCACTTTTTACACTATCAATATCATTATCACTTTGTGTCTCTGTAGCACCAGTTCCTGCTATGGTGAATTCATGGCTATTTTCAGCTGAAAAATCCACAGCAGACACATTAATAGGAGGTAGTTCTTTCGGTGCTGTCTGCACCTCTGACACAGTTTTGGATGGAGCACCAGTTTTCCTAGTCTTCCTCCTAGACTTTCCTCCAGGAGTAAGACAGATGGAACATTTCTGATCACATGACTGGTTGTCATAGGTACACATGACACATCTCCAGACATCAGCGCCCCCTTCTGCCTCCTCATTAGGTTCCCGTTTTCCATCGCTGGAAGTCTCTTTGGCAGAATTCACTCTGGCAAATTCACCATGAGACTGGACCTTGGACTGGGTCTGTCTTGGGGTTCCACAAACTCTACAGCACAGATGGAGTGGCTCATTCAACAAGGTGCACACATGACAAGCCCACCTGTCCACACTGGTGCTGCCACCTGGTGGAATCATACTCTGTTCCCTGCTGCCCTCTTTTGGTGATGATGTACCCTCACTTCTGCCACTATCTAGTGGAGCATTGTCTAAAGCATTTGGGTGACTTTCTTCTTTAGATCCTCTGGAAATACTTAATCTATGATCATTTTCATCCACTCTCAATGTGCAATGCCTGTCTGCACTAATTTCTGTTACACTTGATGTTGACATTTTTTCAGAATGAGATGTTTTTCTTGACTTTTCGTTTTTACACTGAGGTATTCCTGAAATGAGTGTGTCCATTTTTACTTCATCCATGATTATCATGTCTTCCTCACCAGCAACTGATTTTCTCCTGGGTTTGAGATTTTCTTTAACCTTGGTCTTATTTCTTAACTTGGCAAGGTTCTTACCTTTGACTTCATTTTCAAAACTGTCTGAATCATCAAATACAGAAACATCTAATCTTGCAGCACGTGGCCTTTTTTCTTGCAGCACCATTTTCTTTTCACATTTCACACCAATGTCTGGTAGGTCTTCATCTGACAGCACTATCATTTCTGCCGAGTCATCATCAGGTTCAACAGGTCTGACCTCCAGTTTCTTTCCCTTGTGCTTTTTAGCAGGTGTGGGATTTTGGCCATTTTCTTGTTCAAGGAGTGACATTTGTTTTCTCTTCAGCTGTTTTTTTCTGTTACTGTTTGGAGTCAGAAAATCAAGTATGGACCTTTGGTTGCTTGGCTAAAGTGTCAAAAGAGAAAAGGAAACATCAGAAAACTTATGAGGTAAACACAATGAACATTTAAATGTTTAATTGTGAAAAGCTTCCAATGTCAAATAAATAAAAACTTTTTTCCAGATCTATGTGATAAAGGTCTAGATGAATGTTCACAAAGAAAATGTTCACTTGGCACTCTCTCTTACTATTAAAATGCAGTGTAATTTTTACCAATTTAAGGAACAAGCACACTTAACACTGACATTTCACGCTGCTTTCCAAAATACATTTAAAATCTGAGTGGTTAACAGAAATGACACACTCCTTCACCTGTGAAAATATCATGCTGACATCTTCATCTCCTTCTGACGGCTTCCAAGCCTCGGCACTGGAAAGTAGGTCAGTGTGGACACCATAGGTGACGTCTGCCTTCAATGTCTGCACTTTTCCATTCAGTGTGGCTGTCACAACAGTTGTCTGGTGGATAGGTAAGTAAAATTTTATTTCTTACATCCCTAGGGCCACTTGTATAACATGGAATAGTATTCTATTTTTCTTACATACAGAGACATTGTAATGTAAATAAATTAATAATTCAGTCTGACAGCACTTTATCTTGGCTTTGGATACCCAGCTTGCTTATTCTGTTTGACATTAATAATATTTTAGTCTCCTATTTTCTTAACAAGGGGTTATCAGAATGACATGGTTCTGTTAAAATGTCAAAGCACTGGGACATACCTTCCTGTTAATCATGCTCCACATCCATTCGTCCATTGTCCCCTTAGCCACCAGGTAGTGGACATTGACCCGGTTCTGTTGACCAATCCTGTGAGCCCTGTCCTCACACTGTTCCAGTGTACCTGGTGTCCAGTATAACTCAGCAAACACAACCAAGCTGGCAGCCGTTAGAGTCAGGCCCTGGAATATTGGTGGCCACATTAATTACTGTGAGAAGAATAGAGAAAAATACAATTTAAATGTTAGCTGGTAGAGTCAGACCCTGGAATAACAGAGACCACTTATCTTACAGCAAGTGTGAGTAGAAATCATCAACTAATCAACTTGTCAGAATTTGACCCTGAAATTACAGAAACTACAGAGTTCCTTGTTATGTTGCTATTCTAAAAAAAAAAAAAAAAAAAAAAAAAAAAAAAAAAAAAAAAAAAAAAAAAATTAAATCTCACAGATTTCACTGTGAACTACAAATACAAAGAACACAATATTATTTCTGTAATTTTTTTAAAATTTATCTATCTATAAAAAGGCAACTTACCACCCCGGCTGCTGTAATGCTGAGGAGAGCAACTCTGGTATTCGCATCTTTCTGAAAGGTATCCACGAGCATCTAAAAAAGGAAAATTAGCACAACAATATAAACTGAAAAATATAAACCACAACAAACTAACTGATTCAACCTATTGGGATGAAAAAGGGAATGCTGAAAGAAGAATACCCTCCTGCCCTTTTAAGTTTCCCCATTTTCTGAACATTTCACACCAAACCCAGTAACTTTCTGAACTCTTTTAAATACAGACAAAATTGTGATATTTACCAAAACAGAAGGAAGAATTTTATTAAGCTGGTCATAACGCATTCTTTTCACGCACCCCTCTCTCCTTAGGCGGCACATTGCCATCTATCCTGATGAACTTAACGTCCAGATCGTGCAGGGTCTCCTGCAACCCGTTCAGCATGTCCTGATGATAGGCAAACACCAGGAACTTTAACTGGTCATTCTCACACAGCATTTTGATGTATTCTTTGGCTGGCCCAACCTAGAGAAACAGGAAATTATAAATTTTTAATTAGATATTATAATGTCAATATATTATCTGGATCATTTTCTGTCGCACAGATGGTGTTAAACAAGTGCTACCTGTAAATGTCACCTTATTAATCTAAAGAAATAGCAAAATACTTACAGTACATATTTTTTCCAAGTTTATCAATGGCCTAGTTCTAATCTTAAATTAGTCTTAAATTATCCAGGTATTTGGATAAACAGGAAAACACATCCTAGGATGACCTTTAGCCCGTAGAAAAATCAAGGCCACTCTCGTGGAAAAATTTAAACTTGATTTTTTGGGTTGTAAGATAACGAGGGAGGAATGGTTTGTTGACATTACAACTAGGGGTCTGGGACTGGTTAAGGTCATACATGGCAAACCACCATGAAAAAAAAAAAAGCTTCCTGATTAAATCGGATAAAATCGTGTCTGAGCTTTAAAATGAAGAACTGTCATTACTGTATAGTACTGTCAAACTCCTTACTTTAGCCTTCCCCGTGGCCACGTACAGTTCTGAGACCAGCCTCATTATCTGGAACCTGCTGTCTCCCTGTTCCGCCATCTCCCCGTTCATCATCACCTCCTGTAGTCCCTGGGGTCTGCCATCCAATAACCTGTCTGCTTTACTCTGGAGCTTCTCTATGTCCTAATATATAGAATATTGAAACATTATTATAGACATTTACAGTGAAATTGGGTACATTAAAAAGAAGAGATTGAGCTTTGTCTTAATTCACCAGTTGACTTGCCTTTTTATAAGCTGGAAGGTACGCGATACCTGGTTTAAGGTGAAAGATGTGTCTTACCTTTTTATAATCTGAGGGTTTGAGCTGGAAGGGTATCCTCTGCCTAGTTTTAGGTGGAAGTTGTGTCAGGACATCTTTCTTCAGCCTGCGTATCATGACCGTCTCCTTCAGCCTAAACTCCAGCTCAGGGAGATTACTAGCACCTCTACAATAAACAATAAACAAGAGAAACGTTACAATAAAATATAATACATTTTCCATTAGACAGATCTTCCCTAAAAATACCACTGTGTACCATATATCTGTCATCAAAAGTTTATAACTTACTAGCTTGTCTGAAAAAGGATTTAACCAATTATTAGAAATAACTGAAAAAATATTATAATAATTAATATTAAAATTTCTGAAATGCGAGTTTGGATAAAGTCAGCTTTTTATGACTGAAATGAAAAACTTTGAAAATTATGTCTCATTTTGATGAAAATTTTAATACTTAATAGTTAAATAATTATAATTATTTAAAAATAAATATCTAGGTTTAATTAATCACTGTTCTTCTCCATTAACTATTAGTGACACTCACCCCGTGTACCACTGTCTACCACGGTGTCCAAAGTACTTCATGTGGGCATCACAGTATCTCTTGGTGTAGGCAGACCACGTACCAAACTGTCCTGGACACAGCGCCTCCAGCTGGGGGTAGAGCTGAGGAAATAAAACACAAAGGCACACCTAACACAGTGGTGCATCTAACACAATGTCGCATCTTAACAAATTGCATAAACAGATTCAGATCACATAAGAAAAATTAACAGCTGAGGAAACATAAGAATGTCACAACTAACAAAATTTTACATTGAACACAATGTCACACCTAGAAAACTGTGAAATATTACATTTTGCATACTTCATGCAGACTTTAGGAATGAAAAAGAAAACCTTAACCTGAGAAAGTTGTAAAAGCAGTATATCAATTTATTAACTAATTAAAGACAAAATTTTCAATCTGATTTCTGTACTGTAAGATATTTTCCATTAATGTTGGGCTGAAAAAAAATTAATTATCTGACAATGTAGCAAATCATGCCTAAAAAAAAAAAAACTTTATCTCTAGCACTCTTCACCTCTGATGGCCTAGCTAAAGCAGGTGTTCCTGTTAATAAGATCTTCCTTCTGGCTCTCTGCACCAGTGGTACCACAACCTTGGTAGTGGCCGTCTTCCTGTTCCGGACATAATGAGATTCGTCCACAATGACCACCTGGAAGTTTTGGTTAACCAGTGCCTCCATGCAGGGGGAGCCGGGTTTGAAGTGTTGTATAAGACCATATGTGATGATGGTAATGGCTGCTGTTGGGATGGCACTGAAACAGAGAGTTGCTTCTTAAGAAATTTGAAACAAAAATAATTATTCACATTTCCAAAATTGCTTTTTCCTGTAAGTATGTAGAATATGAACCTGGTGACAACAGTAATACTCCCATATTTTTATTCACCTTATACTACAGCCTTCACTTTATATCTCTTATATCACTTACTATACGTTATATTCTGTATACTACAGACTGAAAAAAAAAATTGGCATAAAAAAACCCAAATAGGATACCTTTACACATTTTAAACCCTACCCAAGGTTCCCTTATAAAATCTTCGCCTGGTATACACCAGACTGTCTGGGGTAGCGCTAGCATTTTTTTTTTTTTTTTTTTTGCTTAGACAATCACCAATTTTTCATCAATTTTTTCTACTAATGGTATAGCTTTGACTTAAAGAAATCAAATCAACCCTCCTGGTATTTTGTTAAGCCAATTAAGTCAGTTTTAGCATTTGGCAAATTTGGAGAAAGTTTGCACTACCCCAGACTGCAGTTTTGTACCTCTCACCTGGTATCCTGCATAGACTGCATCAGGTTGATGTGGTGTGGGCTGACTTCTGGCAGCCATTTCTCTATCTCCTCCACCCAGGGGTATCTCAGTGAAGCTGGTATCACTATCAACAGGGGCCACTCAGCCTTGTAGTAATAGGCTATAGAGATGGCCTGCAGGGTTTTCCCCAGACCCATCTGGAGTTAACAGTATTTGAGAGTGGTATTATATAATATGTACATATTTCAGGAATTAAGTCAGAGAGTTGTTTTAAGTGGAATTATGGACAGCCTGTTCGAGTGGGTGAAAAGTTGTCACATGCTCAACTGATGCAACGATGTAGTAAAAGTTCATATGAAGTTATGTTGGACAAGAAAAACATTACATCTACACTGCTTTGTTTTGTTATGTCTCTGCATTGCTTCCTTGGTGATCTCAGGGAGTAGTGATGGAGCAGGAGGAGGCAGGGTGATGAGGGTGCTTAAGGGAATGGTTTTACAAGATTTCTTTCATTTAAAAAAAATGTTGGGGTGTGTGTGTGTGTACAAGGAAAAGATCAGCAAGATGTAACACTAGCACATGAACTGTATCAGCAGCCATTAACTTTGATTTGCAAATGTATTTTGACTTTTGAAAAATATATTACCAGTACCTGATTTTTCAAATATTTTTTGATAAAAAAGAATCGTTCTGAATCTAAAATATACATACCTCATCTCCAATCAGGCATCTGAAAAATTAAATATGACATAAAATTTAAAAATCATGATCAGTGCTTGTGGGATGGCTGCCTTTGGCTTTGTAGAAAAGGTGACCTGAGACTAAACTGTAATTTGTACGTTCACTGTATGTCATATATTATTTTTAATCTATGGTATTTTTATCATATCATCATGTAATTTAAATTATGTATACTGTACCTAGAAATAGTACATGTACCACTGGCACTACTGTCCACTAGTCTACAGTAGATTGACAACATTCTTGAAATTCTTTATGCAAAAAGTGGTTCTTACAAGTAAAAAAGTAAAGCTAACATCATGCTTACTTTCCATCATTCCTGATACCAAAGTCTACCCCTTCCGCTTGGAATTTCATTAATCGCTGGCGCAGTTTACGCGGAAGATACGATAGTTTCCCTGTTGATTCCTTTCGGTGCGCTTTCGTGTTATGCGCCATTTTTTAAACATCCACAACGAGGCTGTTTACTGCTGGAGCTCAATGCGTTCTGCTTTTCTTTTGTATCTTAAAAACACTGAGTAACTATGTTTCGTGTAGTAGCTTCTTCATTAATAAATATTGACTGAGAATGTTGCAGTTTTCAAAGTTTTGTTCCCAGGTAGAACATATTCGAAGCACTTCCCTCTACCTCAGTAGAGCCTCATTATCATAATAAATTGCTACTTGGCAAATATTAAAAAAGGAGGCTGACCGATGGATAGTAACTTGACTTTCATTTACACATCATTGAAATTACAAATGGCGACTGAAGCGTTGCATCAGGTAAGGCCTCTTTGATAATGTGTAAAGTATTATGTGGCATGAAATAGCCGATATTAATTTGCTAAATTCATTGGCATTGAGCATGTTTTTTGACCCAGAAAGTGATTTTCAGGGCTTTAAAATAAAATGGGTGTTATGAATCGGAAATTCAGTGGAAATTGTTCGATGTCATTCATTGTTATAACGTATACACTGAGTTATAGCCTCAGAATAACTTTTCAGCTCGCCACTTTTACTTTTACATTTATTTGTTATAGAATATTTCTAAAAAAAAAGGCCATGTGCATTGAAACGCTTTTGTCGTAAAGAATGCGTAGATCCCTTTCTGCTTCCCGTTTCTGTTTAGACGCGAAGATCAATATTTGATATTAATTTTCACAATTGTTTTAGTTTCACGAGTCTTTTAATTTTAAACGGACTGATGTCTGTGAACTGAAATAATTCCACATGCAGAACTACACGTACAGAAATAACCACGTGAGAGCTTTGGATAAGATAAGAAATTATTGAATTACTATATCACTTGAGCCGATCATGCAAGACAAATCGAGGTCAGTCATAGACATACCTGCCAGTCTATCTATTTAAAGCACATTGGCAGGTGTGCTTCACTCTATTTGCACTGTATTGGTATTTAGATATGACGTCATTGTGAACAAAGGCTTGCCTTTGGTGACACTAGTTAAAATAGAGAAAACCCTGCAAGTTTTTGACATTCTTGAAGTATAATTTGGATATGTATAGATCTAGACATTTTAATTAAATAACTTTTGAAAATTTTTGTCAGACTATACCAGTAGGTGTTATATTTGAACTAACAAGTAAGTAATAATTGTTGCTTGAAACATGTTTTTCAAAGGTTGTAATTTTAATGCTCTCATTTGATCTGTTGTAGGTACTAGTACAGGGATAGAGACAGCGATCTTACAGACAGTTTAGTGTGAGCATCTTAACTGAGGTGGAATATTAGATTCTTCTGAATCATTTTGTGACAAGAAACCTTCCCTTCTTGTAGTCTACAGCTGTGAGTGAGATCACCATTGTGATACAACTGGTGTACAGTTGCCTTTTGTGGATTGCTTCACTTGTGGGGTGCTGAGACGATTTTCAAGGGATATAAATAATTCACCTATTCCCACATTACAGTGGAGGTGCACAGGAATTTCTGTATCGGATTCAGCTGCAAGTTTAAATTACTTATCCAAGAGGTCATAGTTGCTTGGGATAAAAACTGATACTGTAAAATAACTTGTCTTTGCTTTGCCCTTTGAACAAAAGGTGTTGTCTTGAATACCACAGTGTACCATATCATACCAGGTTGTACCACACTGTACCAGGTTGTGCCATATCATACCAAGTTGAACCATTGGGCATTGTATCAGGTTAAACAGAGGTGTAGCAGGTTGAACCAAGTTTGGGGTTGTACCACATCATACCAGGTTGTACCATACCGTACTAGGTTGTACCACATCATACCAGATTACAATCATGAGGAAGATAAAGTTGAAGGACAATGATTTCTCCCTGTTTGACAATGATATATCTCCCAATGAGTATGAATTCTTCCAGAAACATAAGGAGGCTTTCAGGAGGATGTGGATTGATCAGGCAAGACTCTTGTATTATTATCAAGTTTCATTTCAGTTAAAATGGGTTTCAAGTTTTCTTAGGTGTTTGGGAAAGTAGTGCTTATGCTAACTGCTCTATTTTGGTAATGTTAGCTGATTATAAAAGTGAAGACAGTGACTGATTTGTAATGAGGGCAGTATTAAAAAGCAAAAAAAAAAAAAAAAACAGTTTTCTTTTGACTATGAGGAAAAATTATAACTTTGTAACTTTCTTTCTTTGAAATATTTTAAGCAACTAATGCTGTTTTTTTTCTCTTGAATTGTAACTTCCTGTTTTAAATATTAACTTCTTGTTTTGATTGTAGAATGTACTTTCACTTTAGGGTGAAATATTTCAACCAACTAATGCTAATTTTTTTCTGTTGAATTGTAACTTCCTGTTTTAAAGTTAACTTCTTGTTTTGACTGTAGAATGTACTTTCACTTCAGGGTAAAAAATTTTGGCTTCGCTTTGTGATCACGTTCCAATCATTTTCTGTACATTATGGAGTAATAAGGGAGTTTCCAGGCAAACAAGATAACTATCATGAATTTATAGAAGAGGCCTTTCGGTACATCACAGAACACTATTGTGAAGGTGAGGTGTTTCTTGGCAGCTTCAAATCGGGGGGATTACCCCAGTCAAAAGTTTACAACAAGGTACTTTTACTCTACTATTATGTAGGCAGTATGACACTGGCCAAATAGGTAATAGTATGCTTTTTATGTTTGGAATAGGAATAATTTACATCAATTTAAATGTTATTGACTTATATATAAAAGGGAAGGCCAAAATGGAAACTTTTTTTTTTTTTTTTTTTTAATATACTAAATGAGCTATTATATGTAGATTTTATTATCTTCCTATTTCAGGAAAAGCCAACATGGCGAGAAATCTAGTTTTAGATGTGGTGGTGGTGGCACAGCACAGGCATTCACTGCAGTTCTTAGAATCGAAGTCATATGGTAAGTCCTGTCTTGTCTGTTTTTAATGGGGAAACTTTAAACTATTATGGTGGTGACACTCTTTGATTGTTCGGAATAGTAAATGGACTTAGGAGATGGAGAAAACTGTTCTCGTTAAGTTTCACTTGAAACAGAATTCATTCCCTTTCAAGACTGATTTTTTGCTTTATACTGGGGGTTGTTAAAATTTTTTATGTCTTCTGTGAAGCCTTTGTCTATTATTATCATTGAACGATGAAAAGATGACTACAAAGAGGTATTATTAGTTACCTAAGGTAGACTATTTAATTGTAAGTAAAGAACCCTGGCCTTCTTATTATACACTATTTCCTGAATATATATGTATTGTCTTATATTATAAAGTTTTCTTATAATTATACTAGCTCTCTCCTTCATTTTAAGTTGTATCCCCTCTATCTTTCAGCCAAGGATCCATTTTTCAACAAGGATACAAGGTAATTGGAACCCTTTATTACCATTGTGATCAGGCATGTCTGATCCAGCTGGCCAGAAGTAGATAAATAAATAAATAAATGAATAATATATTAGATATTCACCAAAAACATTTAATGTCACGGACTGTTAAATGGGGGTGATCTTCTTTGCTGTCCTTCATGAAGATGATGATAAATAACACTTGACTTTAAAGTTTTTTATCAGATAGGCCAATTTAAAAATTTTAAAGAATAGAATAAGCATCGAGAAATTAGTTTCACACAGTTTTAGTTTCTTAATTCTAATGAGGATATATTGTACTTCCTATTTCAGGGATGTTTTTCGGAGACTCTTTGGTTCTCCTGGGGATAAAACCTCCTATGTAAAGGTAAGTGCCTTCTCTGTTAGATGTACATTTTTATGTACAGACACAGATGTGTCTGTACATATTGCCATCACCTGCGTCTGTCGTTGCCGTCGCCATCGCCGTCGCCGATGCCGGCGCCGTGCACTTTCCTTGTAAACATGATAAGTGGAGGGCAGTTTTACTTTTTGGCTTTATATTTACAGAGCTGATGAATATTCATAAAACGCAGGTCAAGTTCGAAAATCAGCATGATCGGGCCATTATTGTATAAGTTATGCTGTTTTCTTCACTTTTCAGCGTATATGCAACCCTGTAAACACATTTTAAGGAAAACCGTTAGGCCTGTTGTCATGAAACTCACAGGAATAATCAATTTTACTAAAACACAGGTCAAGTTCTAAAATCGGCTTGATTGGGCCACTATTTTAGTAGTTATGCTGTTTTTTTCATTTTTCAGCATATATGCAACACCGTAAACACAATATAAGAAAAACAGATGGGCCAATTGTCATTAAACTCACAGGAGTGGTCAATCTTACTAAAACGCAGGTTGAGTTCGAAAATCAGCATAATCGGGGCATTATTTTAGAAGTTATACTGTTTTTTCACATTTCCTCAGATTCAACTCTTAGGCAATGTTAACAGTCTCATTACTGAACTAATAAGATATGTAGAAATGTTTGTTTGACATTTCCTGCATCTTTACAATATTGTTTGTTGATTATGTAAAAATGATGGTAAACTTGTTATCGTGTATTGTGTAATAAAGTGTCAAAAATGGAAATAAACTCATATCATTGCAGTTTGTCAGATTCAATCATTTACTATGTTCAGAATCTTAGAATGGAGGAAATTGGACATTTAACACTGTTGTATTGATATTTTTCCCATCTCATCAATTTTCTTAGTTGATCGTATAAAAATGGCAGTAACCTGTTAATTTTGTTTTATGTTAAAAAAATTGTTAAAAATGAAAAAAAAAAAAAAACATTTCAGAACATTGTTATTTTGTTTACATTTTGGCATTTTCAAGTTGTGACTTTGAAGTTCCATGGGCCTGAAGACCTTTGCTAGTCACATTTTCTGAATATCCATGATACTAATATTATATTTTTAAAAATTGGTGGTCATTATGCTGTTAAACATTATGTAATATTGCATCAAATTTTGAAAAAAAACTATTTTGGGCACTGCTCCCATGATGACCATTTAAGAAAAACCATGTCACTTACTGTTCTCAAACAGTACAGTAAATATGTACAGATGTGTTTGTACATATTGCCATCACCTGCGTCTGTCGTGGCCGTCGCTGTCGCCAGCGCCGGCGCCGTGCACTTTCCTTGTAAACATGATAAGTGGAGGGCAGTTTTACTTTTTGGCTTTATATTTACAGAGCTGATGAATATTCATAAAACGCAGGTCAAGTTCGAAAATCAGCATGATCGGGCCATTATTGTATAAGTTATGCTGTTTTCTTCACTTTTCAGCGTATATGCAACCCTGTAAACACATTTTAAGGAAAACCGTTAGGCCTGTTGTCATGAAACTCACAGGAATAATCAATTTTACTAAAACACAGGTCAAGTTCGAAAATCGGCTTGATCGGGCCACTATTTTAGTAGTTATGCTGTTTTTTCACATTTCCTCAGATTCAGTTCTTAGGCAATATTAACAAAAAAACTATTTTGGCCACTGCTCCCATGATGACCATTTAAGAAAAACCATGTCACTTACTGTTTTTAAACTTACAGGAAAGAAACATGGGATTAAAATACAGCTTCAGTAGGCAATACAGTCTGTTTGGTAATTCTTACTGCCAGTTAAACAGTTTTTTTGTGAAAATTTAATTTTTCACATATTGGCATTTCCAAGGTGTGACTTTGAAGTTCCACAGGCTTGAAGACCCATGCTAGTCACATTTTCTGAAAATCCATGATACGTATATTTTGTTATTAAAGATTGACGTACATCATGCTGTTAAGCATTATGTAATATGTCATCAGAATAGAAGAAAACACAATTTTGGGTGCTGCTGCCATGATGACCATTATGGGAAAATCATGTTACTTATGATTGCCAAACTTTCATAAAAGAAATACAGGACCAAAATGCAGCCTGAGTTGGAAAAGCAGTCTAATTGGCTTCTTTTTCTGGAAGTTATACATTTTCAAATTGTGAACTTGTTACACATTTTACTTACATTGGTATTACCTGTTGAGCATAATTAAAATTTGATGTTGAATTTGCAGTTTAACATAATGTACTTTTGCATCAGAATTGACAGTAGCCTATTTTGTGGATCGTTATTTCCTGTTTTTTGTCTGTACATTTGACAGCTTTGCTGCCTTGTTCTTTTTTATTCATAAATGAAAAAGAGTAGTATGTTATTCAGAATTCAGAGCATTTTCTCAGTTTAGTCAGTTTGCAGTGTCTGATATTACATGATGATGTCTGATATTACAACCAAGGACTTGTTTTGTGTGTTGAGATTGTATTGTGACGTGGTTGTTAAAGTTTATTATGTGATAAATGTGATATTCAGACATGATTTTTCCCCTATTAAATCAGAAATCCAATTTTTTCTGGGTGGTTTACCAATCCTAAGCGGACCCCAGACCCTTGGTCATAAGCCCACCAAGACATTTCCAGCTTCTTTTTATGTACAGACACAGATGTGTCTGTACATATAGCCATCATCTGCGTCTGTCGTCGCCGTCGTCGCCGTCGTGCACTTTTACCGATAACACAATAAGTGGAACACCTTTTTTGCTTTTGGCTTGAAACTTACAGAACTGGTGAATATTCCTAATTCGCAGGTCAAGTTCGAAAATCAGCATGATCGGGCCATTTTTAGGGAAGTTATGCTGTTTTTTCACTTTTTTCAGCATATATGCAGCACCGATAACACGATAAGTGGAAAACCATTTTACTTTTTGGCTTGAAACTTACAAAACTGATGAATATTCATAATCCGCAGGTCAAGTTCGAAAATCAGCATGATCGGGTCATTTTTAGGGAAGTTACGCTGTTTTTTCACTTTTCTCAGCATTTATGCAACACCGATAACATAATAAGTGAAAAAACATTTTACCTTTTGGCTTGAAACTAACAGAACTGATGGATATTCATAATACGCAGGTCAAGTTCGAATATCAGCATGATCGGGCCTTTATTTTAGAAGTTATGCTGTTTTTTCACATTTCCTCAGATTCAATTATTAGGCATGTTAACAGTCTCATTATTTAACTAATAAGATACGTAAAAGTGTTTGTTTGATATTTCCTGCATCTTTACAACATTGTTAATTGATTGTGTAAAAATGATGGTAAACTTGTTATCGTGTATTGTGTAATAAAGTGTCAAAAATGGTAATAAACTCATCATTGCAGTTTGTCAGATTCAATCATCCACTATGTTCAGAAACTCAGAATGGAGGAAATTGGACATTAAACACTGTTTTATTGATATTTTTCCCATCTCATCAATTTTCTTAGTTGGTCATATAAAAATGGCAACAAACTGTTTATTTTGTTTTATGTTAAAAAAATGTTAAAAATGTAAATTAAACCCATTTCAGAACAGTGCTGTCTTGTTTACATTTTGGCATTTTTAAGATGTGACTTTGAAGTTTCATGAGCCTGCAGACCTTTGCTAATCACATTTTCTGAATATCCATGATACTAATATTTTATTATTAAAAATTGATGGTCATTATGCTGTTAAACATTATGTAATATTGCGTCAAACTTTGAAGAAACCCCTATTTTGGGCACTGCTCCCATGATGGCCATTTAAGAAAAACCATGTCACTTACTGTTTTCAAACTTACAGGAAAGAAATATAGGGCTAAAATACAGCTTCAGTAGGCAATGCAGTCTGTTTGGTAATTGTTTCTGGCAGTTAAACAGTTTTTTGTGAAAATTTAATTTTTCACATATTGGCATTTTCAAGGTGTGACTTTGAAGTTCCATGAGCCTGCAGACCTTTGCTAGTCACGTTTTCTGAATGTTCATGTTACTAATATTCTATTATTAAAAATTGATGGTCATTATGCTGTTAAACATTATGTAATATTGCATCAAAATTTGAAGAAACCCCTATTTTGGGCACTGCTCCCATGATGACCATTTAAGAAAAACCATGTCACTTACTGTTTTCAAACTTACAGGAAAGAAACATGGGTCTAAAATACAGCTTCAGTAGGCAATGCAGTCTGTTTGGTAATTTTTTCTGGCAGTTAAACAGTTTTTTGTGAAAATTTAATTTTTTAAATATTGGCATTTTCAAGGTGTGACTTTGAAGTTCCATGAGCCTGCAGACCTTTGCTAGTCACGTTTTCTGAATGTTCATGTGACTAATATTCCATTATTAAAAATTGATGGTCATTATGCTGTTAAACATTATGTAATATTGCATCAAAATTTGAAGAAACCCCTATTTTGGGCACTGCTCTCATAATGACCATTTAACAAAAATCATGTCAATTACCGTTCTCAAACTTACAGGAAAGAAACATGGGTCTAAAATACAGCTTCAGTTGGCAATGCAGTCTGTTTGGTAATTTTTTCTGGCAGTTAAACAGTTTTTTGTGAAAATTTAATTTCTCACTTATCGGCATTTTCAAGGTGTGACTTTGAAGTTCCATGATCCTGAAGACCTTTGCTTGTCACGTTTTCTGAATGTCCATGTTACTAATATTCTATTATTAAAAATTGATGGTCATTATGCTGTTAAGCATTATGTAATATTGCATCAAAATAGAAGAAAACACAATTTTTGGTGCTGCTGCTATGATGAGCATTATGGGAAAACCGTGTTATGACTGTCAAACCTTTAAAAAAGAAACACAGGACTAAAATGCAGAATGAGTTGGAAAAGCAGTCTAATTGGCTTCTTTTTCTGGAAGTTATACATTTGAATGAAATATTCATTATCTTTTTGGCATATTCATTGTGGGACTCGGAGCTCCCATGGACATGAAGCCGAATGGTAATCAAATTTTCTACATGTCCATGCTATTTATTGTCAATAATCAAGATTTATATAGCACGCAAGGACTATATAGGTGTATTAAAAGTCAAAGAAAAGGCATGTGTTTTTCACTGGATCTTGGTTTATTCACATGGATTCACAAGACACGTAAAAACTAAAAAAAAGAAGAAAAGAAAAAGAAAATTACAACAATGTACTTACTAAGGGTTATTTACGTGTTCAAATTTACTTACTCAAAAAACTTATACATTTCAATAATCACCAATAATAAATAACTAATCATCAATAATCAATAATAATCAATAAACAGTATTAAAACTCACCATTTCTGCCATTCCTTTAAACTATAAATTTCAAGTAGAAATAACTGATTCAAAAGTAAGAGTACTATGTGTTTCTCCTACGGAGACACTGTGATGAATGAAACAAAGTGCAAAACTCATGAGGCACCACCCTGAATGAAAACTTGTCATTTATGTAAATGAATGCATTAGATGAGCCGGACATCAGGCTCCTCAATCACAACAAAAGTAAACTAAACCTTACATACCGGCCACCGAAAGGCGATTTAATCAAGATTCAAAATAGCCTTTCTAATCAAATATAAACACTATTTAATTTACTCAAAAAATGTCCTTTAAAGTCATTGTCACTTAAATGCATTGCACATTAAACAAAATTTCCTTCCAATAAACACAGTTTTCGCACATCACGGCGAAAGCGTCCCTTGGCTGTTTTAACAATCACCTGGCGCACATGTCCGTATTTATCAGGAAAAGTTTCCTCTATCAGTCCTTTAGGCCACTGGCCGCGAAAGGCATTTTCATCAATAAGTAAAACAAAGTCACCTTTTTCAAAGTTCTTTGCTGGTCGGAGCCATTTCTGACGTTCTTGAAGCACTGGTAGGTATTCTTTAATCCATCGCTGCCAGAATTGGTCTGCAATTAACTGCGCGTGTTTCCACTGTTCATTATATTGATCACGTTCTGTGAAATTGTCAGCGGGCAAACAGGGATTCGAACGCAGCAACAGTAGTTGGTTTGGTGACAAAGTTTCTAGTTCGTAATAATGGTCTGCTTTGCGGATCAACGGACGATCATTCATGATTTTCTCAACTTCAGCAAGTACAGTAATTAATGTTTCGTCATCCACCAATCTATTTCCCAAGACTGAACGCATGATTTTCCGCACTGATCTGATTAAACGCTCCCATACGCCACCTGCGTGGCTTGCACTTGGAGGGTTGAAATGCCACTGAATGTTGCGTTGTAAAAGAGAATCACTGATTTTTTCTTGATTCCACTGCTGTAAAATGCGTTTTAGATCTGCTTCAGCACCTCTGAAATTAGTCCCGTTGTCACTGAAAATTTCACACGGCGGTCCTCGCCGACTAATGAAACGCAAAACTGCTTGAATGAACGAGTCTGATGACAGATTATATGATATCTCCAAATGAACTGCTCTAGTCGCCATGCACGTAAAAATGCAACCATAATGCTTATTTGTTCGTCTTCCGCATTTCACTAACAGTGGTCCAAAGTAGTCGACACCTACTGAATGAAATGGTGGCTTCCCTGGTGTCACACGACTTCTTGGAAGTGGGGCCATAACTTGAGTACTGGGAACTGCATTCCATCTGCGGCACACCATGCACTTGCGAATGACTTTTTTCACTGTTGACAATCCACGCGTTATCCAAAATTCTTGACGTATCACAGATAACACGTGATATGCTCCCACATGTCCTTCCTTAATGTGATAATGTCGCACAATGATTTCAGTGACGTGATGATCATGCGGTAGAATTTTCGGGTGTTTCTGTGAGGTAGATATCGCTGCATTCTGGAGACGTCCTCCTACACAAAGAATCCCTTCAATTTTGATCGGAGATAGCTTGCACAATGGGCTCACGTATCCCTTGGAATCGGGTTTTTTGGTCATTGCAGATGATACAACGTTGCACTCTTTGGGAAATGATTTTGCTTGTACATACATCACAATGGCATCAGTAGCAAGCGCGATTTCCTGTACTGTTAATGGTCCATTGTTTCTATTTACTGTCAATTGTCTCACGCGGGACAGTAAGTAGCGTTTGAAACGCAAAATCCAGGCAACTGATTTCTGTAAAGTATACCACGATGAGAAATGATGCAACAATCGCTCTACACCGTCCGATACTTCCGTCGACGTAGTGACGTGTATCTGAGCTGATTTACGTTTCACTTCTCTGTCATTTTCTGGAATTTCATGTAGATTATCTGGTTGTTTCGGCCAATGTATCTCGGGCTGATACAAGAAAGCTGGGCCATGTAACCAACGCTTTATGTCATCACCGTTATCACTTCTGAGCTGTATTCCTCTGGAAGCGTAATCTGCCGGGTTCTGTTCTGAATCAACATGATACCACTGCGATGGGGATGAAACATCATGTATAATTTGTAGACGATTGGCAACAAAAACATGGAATCTGGTCGCGGAATTCCGAATATACTGGAGCACAATCGTAGAATCTGTCCAGAAAACAACACGATGAATGGGCAGTTGTAGCTCCTCCATCATTTGTTTGTGAACTTTCGCAGACAATGTAGCTGCTGTTAGCTCCATTCGAGGAACAGTCACTGTTTTCAGAGCCGCAACACGTGATTTCCCCATGACAATGGTGCAAGATACTTGCTGGTTAATATCAACAAATCGCAAGTAGGAAACAATGCCGTAGCCGGATAACGAGGCATCTGAAAAATGGTGAAGTTCAATGGACTGAATATCTGCTAATTGAGCTGATTTGTAGCATCTTGGGACTTCAATTCTTTGTAAATTGTCCAATCCTTCTCTCCACTGTGTCCATGCATTAAGATCCTCTGCAGGTAAGTCACTGTCCCACGCAATGCCTTCCCGACACAATTCTTGGAGTATCTGTTTAGGTTTGAGAATAAGTGGCGCTGCAAAACCCAGTGGATCATATATAGATGCAATAAATGACAAAATACCTCTGCGGGTATTCTTTACATCCCTTTCACGGACGCAGTATCCAAATGTATCCTTTTCTATGTTCCACTGTACGCCTAACGCATGTTCTATCGGCTGTTTGTCAAAGTTTACATTTCTGACCGACGGTGCTTGCTCCGCAGTGGGCACACTGGATAGAACTTCCTCCTGGTTCGATATCCACTTGGTCAGATGAAATCCACCTTTCTGCAGTAATGAGGTGAGTTGAGTGATCATCCTCTTAGCTTCATCGACAGTCTCTACAGACTTTAAGCAATCGTCAACATAGAAGTTTCTGTAGACAGTTTCAACGGTCTGGAAATCAAAGTCCTTTCCATGATCTTCTGCATTTTTGAGAAGAGCGTAGACTGTACAACTTGCAGAGGAAGTAGCGCCAAACACGTGGACTAGCATTTGGTATTCTTCTGGTTGTTTGCTGAGATCTCCTGCCGGCCACCATAGGAATCGTAAGGCGTCACGATCATCAGGGTGCACTCTCACTTGATGATACATTTGCTCAATATCAGCAACAATGGCTATCTTCTCCTGGCGGAATCTAAGGAGAACTCCAATGAGTGAATTGGTCAAATCCGGACCCTGTAACAAGGAATCATTCAGCGAAACGCCTGCATATTTCGCTGCACAATCGAAGACAACTCTAATTTTGGACTTCTTTGAATTGATCACAGGGTGATGAGGTAAGTACCAAACAGAATTGCTGTTGTTATGCAGATTTCTGTGGTCAATCTTCTGAGCGTGTCCTTTATCAATATACTCCTGGAGAGCTTGAGTATACTTCTCTCGTAGTTTTTCGTCACGCTGTAAACGTCTTTTGAGCAGATTCAAGCGCTTTTCAGCTGCTGGCTTATTATTGGGTAAGAGCTCGTCTGACTTCCAAGGAAGGGAAACTTGGTAATGTCCTTCAACAAATACTACGGACTCATCCATGATCCTCTTCGCTTTCTTATCTTCTAACGACATGCATTGGCTGTTGCTAACTGAAGATTCACTGAATTCACTGTTGTAAATCTTGCTTAGTTGGGTAGAAATAGAATCGCAGCCTCTCAGAGAATTGTCACATCCGAGTACCTGGTCTGCGTGAATGAAATTAACCGTGACGTCACCATCATTTGGTCTTTTCATGGGACCTAATATAGTCCATCCTAAAATCGTTCGGATCGCGTACGGTTGTTTCTTATCTCCTCGCCTCTCTTCTATGCGCCAATGAGCTTCAGGGTGATCATTACCGATGAGAATGGTAACTGTTTTGTCATCTAGCTCTGGCAGTTGGACATCTTTCAAATGGCTCCACTCTGAAATGTCCTCATTGTTTGGAATGTTCTTTTCACAGATGGGTAGTCTGTCGGTCGTCCAAACTTGATCTAGAATCAATCCTTGCTGGCTATTGATAGCTTTCACTTCTAGCTGTACTTCTTGCCCTTGGTTTACGCAACTTTCATCGTTAACTGTACTGACACTGTACTGGATAGGTTTCCCTCTGACACCTAACTTTTCAGCTAAACTGTGTAAACATAAACTGTGATCAGATCCATTATCTAAAAATGCATAAGTTTCAATAATCGGTCCACCATTGCCGCCGCTCACGGTCACTGGGACAATCTGTAGACTGATTCTTTTTCCTGTCGCTACCGCAGCACTCTGGACTGCAACTACGGGGTCAGTAACAACAGACGTAGCGTTGGCACCAGGCTCACGTTGCAGTGCGGGGCTGTTGGCAGGTACACAGGGTGGGTGTAGTAACGCGTGATGTCGCTTGCCACATCCAGGGACTTGACACAATTGTTTCCATTGACACGTTCTCGCAGTGTGCGGAGGGTTGGACTGAAGACAATTGAAACACAGTTTGTTTTCCGACACAAAATTTCTCCTATCGCTGTAATTCATTCTAGCAAATTTGAAACATTGCTTGATAGTATGATTTCCAGAGCAAAACACACACGGGTCTCTCTGGACTGACGATGGCTGGGACTTGTTGGAGTTACTGTTGCTTTTCTCGGCAGGATGAACGTTAGTGGCTAGGGTTGTAGTTTTATAGGACGAGTTATGACAACTGACCTTCGACTTAGGTTTCACATCCGGCTTGGATCCTACCAATTGTCCGAATCTTGTGTTGGCAATCTGTACCATTTCCTCCAGGTAATCTGCGAGATCCTTGAACTTGACCTCAATCCACTGATTAAACAATTTCCCGGAACGTTTGGCCCATCCAGCTTGGAAATATTGCGGTAATCGCCGGACCACTTTTTCCAGAGTATCCATAGAATTCAAATCTTCATAGTATCCCATCTTGGATGCTGTCATTTGGCACGTAGTCATGTCTCTTGAGAGCTTGGAGAGTCGTGTAACGTCTGACGCTTTAATGGGAGGACCTGTTACTATTTTCTCCAACATAGCTTTGATGATGATGTGTTTTTGTCCGAAATGAGTCTGTAATATGTTTCTAGCTTGGAAATAACCTTCCTCTGGTTCAAGTATGACACAGCTTTTTATGGCTTCTTTGGCTTCACCTGTGCAGTACTGTATGAGGTATGACAGTTTACTTCTAAAGTCTGGTACTCTTTGTTCAATATTAGTCTCAAAGTTTCTTATGAAAGTCGGGTATGATACGGGATCACCATTGAAATACAAGTACTCACGTTTGGGCATTTCTTGGTTCAGTGTGATTTCTTGTAAAGCTCGTTGTTGTTGTTGAAGTAAGTGTGCTACTTGGTCATTCATGGTAAGTTGACGTTGTTGCTCTATGGTAGACGTGCCAGTTGACTGTGCTGTCATCGGTGTATATTCTGTTGCATGGGGGTTAAATGTCAACGCTGGATCTGTATGGGATGGCACACTGTACGGTTGCTGTAGCTGTGACGGTTGTGACGACTGGGCTGCCGTAGGGAACTGCTGTGGTTGATTTGTCCTTGACATCGGTTTCGGTTGAGTGGGCTCCGTCTCATATGACACTCCTAATTGCTGAAGCTGTTGCGTTGAATGCGGGTGATGTGCATTCATGCGTGACCGCTGTTGCTCACTCTGCTGTTGCTGTTGTGCACTGATATGTTGATGAGAAACATGATCGGAATTTGTCAGATTATGTGCATCAATAGTATCAACGTTACCTTCTTCCATGGAATTAAAGTAGCGGTCAATCGTGAAGTTGTGTTCCGATAAAGATGCGTCTTCCTGAATTTCAGCCTCAATTTCCCGCCGTCTCACCTGGGCTCGTAGGGAAAGCATTCTCATTTCGTCTTTTAGCTCTTGCTCACGATACCGACGCCTTAGTGCGGTTTCCGCTTCTTCGAATTCCAACTGAGCATTAGCCATAGCAAGCGCTGCTTTCGTCCTTTGGGATTCCGATGCCGAACGTAAACTGTTGGTTCTGAATCGTCTATGGGATAGTCCGAAATCTTGTAAGCTGCCGTGGTACGCCATGATGGAAATTTCCGTGGGATGATTGAGAAATGTTTTTACTTTATATAGCACGCAAGGACTATATAGGTGTATTAAAAGTCAAAGAAAAGGCATGTGTTTTTCACTGGATCTTGGTTTATTCACATGGATTCACAAGACACGTAAAAACTAAAAAAAAGAAGAAAAGAAAAAGAAAATTACAACAATGTACTTACTAAGGGTTATTTACGTGTTCAAATTTACTTACTCAAAAAACTTATACATTTCAATAATCACCAATAATAAATAACTAATCATCAATAATCAATAATAATCAATAAACAGTATTAAAACTCACCATTTCTGCCATTCCTTTAAACTATAAATTTCAAGTAGAAATAACTGATTCAAAAGTAAGAGTACTATGTGTTTCTCCTACGGAGACACTGTGATGAATGAAACAAAGTGCAAAACTCATGAGGCACCACCCTGAATGAAAACTTGTCATTTATGTAAATGAATGCATTAGATGAGCCGGACATCAGGCTCCTCAATCACAACAAAAGTAAACTAAACCTTACAAGATTGGTGATAATTATTCTATAATTTATTATGTAATGTTACATCAAAATTGACAACAATATTTTTGCATTGCTACTGCAAACATTATGAAAAGAAAACTGTGTTACTTATTATTATGTACAGACACAGATGTGTCTGTACATATAGCCGTCATCTGCGTCTGTCGTCGCCGTTGCCGTCGTTGCCGTCGTCGCCGTGCACTTTTACCGATAACACGATAAGTGGAAAATTGTTTTTTTATGTACAGACACAGATGTGTCTGTACATATAGCCATCATCTGCGTCTGTCGTCGCTGTCGGGGCCGTCGTCGCCGTCGTGCACTTTTACCGATAACACGATAAGTGGAAAACTGTTTTTTATTTCAGCTTGAAACTAACAGAATTGATAAATATTCATAATACGCAGGTCAAGTTCGAAAATCAGCATGATCGGGTGACTTATAGGGAATTTATGCTGTTTTTTCACTTTTTTAGCATATATGCAGCACCGATAACACGATAAGTAGAAAACCATTTTACTTTTTGGCTTGAAACTTACGAAACTGGTGAATATTCATAATCCGCAGGTCAAGTTCGAAAATCAGCATGATCGGGCCATTTTTAGGGGAGTTATGCTATTTTTTCACTTTTTTCAACATATATGCAACACTGATAACATGATAAGTGAAAAATCATTTTACCTTTTGGCTTGAAACTTGCAGAACTAATGGATATTCATATTACGCAGGTCAAGTTCGAAAATCAGCATGATCGGGTCACTATTAGGGAATTTATGTTGTTTTTTCACTTTTTTTCAGCATATATGCAGCACCGATAACACGATAAGTGGAAAACCATTTTACCTTTTGGCTTTAAACTTACAGAACTGATGAATATTCATAATACGCAGGTCAAGTTCGAAAATCAGCATGATCGGGTCACTTTTAGGGAATTTATGCTGTTTTTTTCACTTTTTTCAGCATATATGCAGCACCGATAACACGATAAGTGGAAAACCATTTTACCTTTTGACTTGAAACTTACAGAACTGATAAATATTTATAATACGCAGGTCAAGTTCGAAAATCAGCATGATTGGGCCATTTTTAGGGAATTTATGCTGTTTTTTCACTATTTTCAATATAAATGCAACACTGATAACACAATATAAGAAAAACGGATTGGCCAATTGTAATTATATTCACAGGAGTGGTCAATCTTACTAAAACGAAGGTTGAGTTCGAAAATCAGCATAATCGGGACATTATTTTAGAAGTTATACTGTTTTTTCACATTTCCTCAGATTCAATTATTAGGCATGTTAACAGTCTCATTATTTAACTAATAAGATGCCTAAAAGTGTTTGTTTGATATTTCCTGCATCTTTACAACATTGTTAGTTGATTATGTAAAAAACATGGTAAACTTGTTATCATGTATTGTGTAATAAAGTGTCAAAAATGGAAATAAACTCATATCATTGCAGTTTGTCAGATTCAATCATCCACTATGTTCAGAATCTCAGAATGGAGGAAATTGGACATTTAACACTGTTCTATTGATACTTTTCCCATCTCATCAATTTTCTTAGTTGGTCATATAAAAATGGCAGTAAAATGTTTATTTTGTTTTATGTTAAAAAAGTGTTAAAAATGGAAATAAACCCATTTCAGAACAGTGCTGTCTTGTTTACATTTTGGCATTTTCAAGGTGTGACTTTGAAGTTCCAAGGGCCTGAAGACCTTTGCTCGTCGCATTTTCTGAATATCTGTGATACAAATATTTTATAATTAAAAATTGATGGTCATTAAGCTGTTAAACATTATGTAATATTGCATCAAAATTTGAAGAAACCCCTATTTTGGACACTGCTTCCATGATGACCATTTAAGGAAAATCATGTCACTTACTGTTCTCAAACTTACAGGAAAGAAACATGGGACTAAAATACAGCTTCAGTAGGCAATGCAGTCTGTTTGGTATTTTTTTTTTTTTTTTTTTGGCAGTTAAACAGTTTTTTGTGAAAATTTAATTTTTCACTTATTTGCATCTTTATTTTCTGTTTTTTTGTCTGTACATTTGACAGCTTTGCTGCCTTGTTTACAATCCAAAATCATGCTTTTTATGTACAGACACAGATGTGTCTGTACATATTGCCATCACCTGCGTCTGTCGTCGCCGATGGCGATGCCGATGGCGATGCCGGCGCCGTGCACTTTCCTTGTAAACACGATAAGTGGAGGGCAGTTTTACTTTTTGGCTTTATATTTACAGAGCTGATGAATATTCATAAAACGCAGGTCAAGTTCGAAAATCAGCATGATCGGGCCATTATTGTAGAAGTTATGCTGTTTTTTCACTTTTCAGCATATTTTTCACATTTCCTCAGATTCAATTCTTAGGCATGTTAACAGTCTCATTATTAAACTAATAAGATACGTAAAAGTGTTTGTTTGACATTTCCTGCATCTTTACAACATTGTTAGTTGATTTTGTAAAAATGATGGTAAACTTGTTATTGTGTATTGTGTAATAAAGTTTAAAAAATGGAAATAAACTCATATCATTGCAGTTTGTCAGATTCAATCATTCACTATGTTCAGAATCTCAGAATGGAAGAAATTGGACATTTAACACTGCTCTGTTGATATTTTTCCCATCTCATCAATTTTCTTAGTTGATCGTATAAAAATGGCAGTAAACTGTTTATTTTGTTTTATGTTAAAAAAATTGTTAAAAATGAAAAAAAAAACATTTCAGAACAGTGCTGTCTTTGTTTACATTTTGGCATTTTCAAGTTGTGACTTTGAAGTTCCATGGGCCTGAAGACCTTTGCTAGTCACATTTTCTGAATATCCATGATACTAATATTTTATTATTAAAAATTGATGGTCATTATGCTGTTAAACATTATGTAATATTGCATCAAAATCTGAAAAAACCTATTTTGGGCACTGCTCCCATGATGACCATTTAAGAAAAACCATGTCACTTACTGTTCTCAAACAGTACAGTAAATAAGTACAGATGTGTCTGTACATATTGCCATCACCTGCATCTGTCGTCGTCGCCGTCACTGTCGCCGTCACTGTCGCCGGCGCCGTGCACTTTCCTTGTAAACACGATAAGTGGAAGGCAGTTTTACTTTTTGGCTTTATATTTACAGAGCTGATGAATATTCATAAAATGCAGGTCAAGTTCGAAAATCAGCATGATCAGGCCATTATTGAGGAAGTTATGCTATTTTTTCACTTTTCAGCATATATGCAACACTGTAAACACATTTCAAGGAAAATCGATAGGCCTGTTGTCATGAAACTCACAGGAGTAATCGATCTTACTATAACACAGGTCAAGTTCGAAAATCGGCATGATAGGGCCACTACTTTGGTAGTTATGCTGTTTTTTCATTTTTCAGCATATATGCAACACTGTAAACACAATATACGAAAAACAGATAGGCCAATTGTCATTAAACTCACAGGAGTGGTCATTTTTGCTAAAACGCAGGTTGAGTTCAAAAATCAGCATAATCGGGCCATTATTTTAAAGTTATGCTGTTTTTTCACATTTCCTCAGATTAAATTTTTAGGCATGTTAACAGTTTCAATTTTTAATTAATAAGATACGTAAAAGTGTTTGTTTGGCATTTCCTGCATCTTTACAACATCATTACTTGATTATGTAAAAATGATGGTAAACTTGTTATCGTGTATTGTGTAATAAAGTTTAAAAAATGGAAATAAACTCATATCATTGCAGTTTGTCAGATTCAATCATTCACTATGTTCAGAATCTCAGAATGGAAGAAATTGGACATTTAATGCTGCTCTATTAATATTTTTCCCATCTCATCAATTTTCTTAGTTGATCATATAAAAACTGTAGTAAACTGTTAATTTTGTTTTATGTTAGAAATTGTTAAAACTGGGAAAAAAATTTCAGAACATTGCTGTCTTGTTTCCATTTTGGCATTTTCAAGTTGTGACTTTGAAGTTCCATGGGCCTGAAGACCTTTGCTAGTCACATTTTCTGAATATCCATAATACTGATATTTTATTATTAAAATTGATGGTCATTATGCTGTTAAATATTATGAAATATTGCATCAAAATTTGAAAAAAAAAAACTATTTTGGGCACTGCTCCCTTGATGAACATTAAAAAAAAAATGTCACTTACTGTTCTCAAACTTACAGGAAAGAAACATGGGACTAAAATACAGCTTCAGTAGGCAATGCAGTCTGTTTGGTAATTCTTACTGCCAGTTAAACGTTTTTGTTTTTGTTTTTTTTGGTGAAAATTTAATTTTTCACATATTTTCAAGGTGTGACTTTGAAGTTCCACGGGCTTGAAGACCCATGCTAGTCACATTTTCTGAAAATCCATGATACGTATATTGTATTATTAAAAATTAACGGTCATTATGCTGTTAACCATTATGTAATATGGCATCAGAATAGAAGAAAACACAATTTTGGGTGCTGCTGCCATGATGACCATTATGGGAAAACCATGTTACTTATGATTGCCAAACTTTCAAAAAAGAAAAAGAAAAAAAAAATACAGGACTAAAATGCAGAGTTGGAAAAGCAGTCTAATTGGCTTCTTTTTCTGGAAGTTATACATTTTCAAAGTGTGAACTTGTTACACATTTTACTTACATTGGTATTACCTGTTGAGCATAATTAAAATTTGATGTTGAATTTGCAGTTTAACATAATGTACTTTTGCATCAGAATTGACAGTAGCCTATTTTGTGGATCGTTATTTCCTGTTTTTTGTCTGTACATTCGACAGCTTTGCTGCCTTGTTAATTTTACCAAGCACTTAAAAGACATAACAAATGTTCATATGAAATATGTATATTTCACAATAAATACATTTTAATCAACTCGTAGAAATATAATATTTTCTATTTTACCACAAAAATGGCAGTGATAGCAATAAATCTGAAATATTGCTTGCCATGTGACCTCCATGGAAAGCTTTACTCTTTTTAGAAAACTTTTTAGAAAAAAAACAGGTACTACTAGTAACTTTGAATGTAGAATTGGAGTCATTAACCATTTGTAAATATGAGAAAATTGCTGTTTACCCCAGGAAAATTCATTTTTTGGCCAAAATGAACAGTTGTTATCCCTTTAAACGCATGTTTAAATGTTTAGTTTGATGGTATATTTCTCAACTAAGCCAGATTAGAGAGATCAATTGATCATTCCAGCTCCATCGGTTTCATCAAATTCAACTTCATGAAATATGCATTTAATGTTTATTTTCTTACCTTTTTCCAGGTTTATTTTTTGCTTCCACTTTACATCAAATTTGGTGGTTCTGTTTGCCATTGTCTGCGGCGCTGGCTGGACGCTCCCGAGACAGATCCAATGGACGATACATACTGGACTCCCCCCAAAAGTGAATCAAATTACTATAAATATGTTGGACAAAAAGAAAAACCTCAAACGGAGGTAGATCATGGAAGATTAGTACCAGTGAAACCTAAATATGGACTGCATAGTTGTTACTTTTTTCCTGATAATTATGACATTGATGTAGAATGTTACGTACAGGAACGCCTTAATGGAGCGTACAACAAGCCCTTATTTGTGCTAGATTGGGCTCATGGGGATCCGCGATTTTACAAGGATCCTGAAAATCCTCTTTACGACCCCACAGCACAACGGGGCACGGACTGGAGAGATAGAATAATGTTTCCTGATTACTATTATTTTCGGGAATATGTCCACAGAAAGTTTGGACCTGCAACAGATGTTGACAATCTTCTTGCATACGATTTTAATGCAAGTCGTCTAAGTGGTAACCCAGAAATGCGCACAGCAGAACAGTTGCTTCGAAATGCAGCTGAATTAGAAAGGAGACGTTTATTTGAACGTATTCAGCATGGGCAAACATATGAGGATTATAAAAATCAAAAAATACTTAAGGAAAAGGAGAGAATGAAAGAAAAAATCAAGAAAGAAGAAGCTGCAAAACGTAAAGCGGCAAAAAAGGAAAAAAAGAAACAGGCAAAATTAGCTCAAGAATCTGAAAAAAATAAAGTACCATGTGTTTCCTCAGGTGATGACACCACTTCACCAAAACAAGATGACAAAGGCGGGAACCCACCTATATCATCCAATCAGATTGGAGAAGCACCGGTCCGAAAGGACTGGAGCAATCCAACTCCAGAGGAAATTAGACGTTTCGATGCCATTGCCAAAGATCTGTTTGTGACACCTGAGAACGGTGAGCCGTACATGGTCATTGTGGGTCAGGATCCATTCAGTGATGAGCCCGACCCCAGCGGACCATGTGCGATGAAGTTGAGCAAGAAAGTGAATAAGGAAACGGGAGTCATGGAAATCAATGTGGAGAAGACTACTAGTAGTGGAACTGTAAATGTAAGGATTTACTTCTTTATTTATTTATTTATTTATTTATTTATTTATTTTGTATAGTGGTAAGATTTTTTAGAGATTGAATGTTTTGAAAAGTTTCAAGATTATTAACTTTTCATGGTTAATGATGATTTGCACTTTCAAATATATATTGACTTCTGCCAAAGTAAATGTTAATATATTAACGAACATTTATTTATTTATTTATTTATTTATTTATTTATTTTCTTTCAGGAAAAACATGTCAAATATTTTAACAAGGAAACTTTCCAAATGTACAAGCCCTCTGAGGTGCCAGAGGAGATGAAAAAGAAATACGGGGAACCAGCCAGTGAATCCTTTAGACTGCGCGGGGACCTCGACTACAAGATGGTGTCTCAGCTTCAGCAGCTGGATCTCAACATTCCCCAGGAGAAACCGCACACGGCTGTGTTCAAGACCGGCCCGAGTAAAGATGAGGAAGATGAGAAAAAGTATGGAAGGAAAAAGAAGCAGCAGTCTGGCGGAGTTAATATTACCATGACCTTCAACACGGAGGATAAGACTGTTAATACACCGGAGAGAAAGAAAGCTTTCACTGAGGGTAAGATCTTATGGTGAACGTGGATACAGGGCTGAGGGGATTGTTAGATCTATGAATCAAAAATGCATAATATTGAAATGACAGGTGTTGGAATCGAGGCTTAATGTGGAAAGATACTGATTTTTCTAACCCCAAATTCTAACTTGCATTTGTGCATGTTATTGTAACTATATGTATTCATTTGTTTGTTTTTTCGAATTGTATAGTTAACTCGCAGTTTTAGAGTGCATGAATTTATTTAAATCATAACTAGTATATATGTTTACCATAAATCTCGGCATACAGTCAAGCTGATCCACAAAATGTGTGTAGTATAGTATCCTTATACAAAAAGTATGTGTAGTAAATAAATCACAATTGATCTCATAATATCTCAGACCTGTTAATTAAACTCAGACCTGTCAGTTAAGCTGTCTTTGTCCTGTTAATTCAGAAATCCTTGATCTGCTAATTAAGCATCCCTGACCTTTCAGTAAAGATTTTTCTGACCTATTATTAATTTAGCTGTCTCTGACCTGTTAGTTAAGCTTTTTTTGACCTGTTAATTCAGTCGTCTGTAGCCATAGCATCTCTGATCTGACCTGTTAATTAAGCTTTTTCTGACCTGTTAATTTAGCCGTCTCTGACCTGATGAAGAACAACATGCAGGAGCCTGTCGACTTGCCCAAGGCATTACTGAACAGGGTGGAGCAGTCCACACGCAGAGAGCAGGCCAGGGAGAGACTGAGGAAGAAACAAAACCAGAAACAAATGAAAGACTTGAAGGACAAGATAGAGGATTGCAAACAGGTGGGTGTGGATGGGTGGGTGGGTGAGAGGGGTATTTGCATGTGTGTGTGTGCATGCGTGTGTGTGTGTGTGTGTGTGTGTGTGTGTGTGTGTGTGTGTGTGTGTTTGTTTCATAGAGACAGGAAGGAACAAAATTGGATAGCAAATTAAATAGCTAAAAGAATAGAGAAGATCTAAGAAAAGTGTGTGTCTCTCTCGCTATGTGAGTGCGTGTGTTTGTGTGTGTGTTGCAGAGTGATTTGAGAGATTGAGGAAGGCACAGAGCTGAAAAGCAGTTGAAAGACCTGAAGGAAAACAGTTTTCAGATAGGTTTGTGTGTGTGTGTGTGTGTGTGTGTCTCTGTCTTTCTGTTTGTGTGTGTGTGTGTGTTTGCACAATAGTGCCAGTTTGTCCATACTTTTTTTTATGTCCATTAATTTTGGTGAATAATTTTGTGTGCCCTGAATTTAGAGAAACCAAGGGTATCAAATTTTTTGCACTAACTAACTTTTCTTGCAGAAAATAGCTGAAGAAGAGAGGGAGAAAGCCTCTGAAAAGGATTCAGAAAGCAAGGAATTGGAAGATGAAGATGTGGAAAGCCAAGATTTGGAGCAGGATGCCTCACCAGATGATGAAGCAGTCAAAATGAGAAAGGTATACCAGACATTTTTGTAGTGTTACATTTATATTAAAATTATAATGGAAAATCATGATGAACTTTGATAATTAGATCATGTGAAAAAGCACATTTGTGTTCGTGTGTAATCTAAATTTATATAATGGTCTGAAAGAATGTGATGCCTTGGTATAAAAAATAACTAAGTCTGAATAACCACCTCGAAAGAAATGTTCCAAGTTTGTGATAAAATTTTTCCAGTTAAATTTGGAAAATGTACAGCTTGTTAGTAAATGTTGTATGATACAATCTTAATTCTTTTCAAATCATGTATGTTATTTTTGTAATGCTGTGTACTATTTTATTATGTATTGCACTGCACTTAACAACATTGTTGTTTAACTCTAAGGCCACACTGGAGGCGGCTGAGAAAGTCTACAAGGAAGAACAGAAGTTGAGAAAAAAGAAGAAAAAAGAGAGACAGAAACAGAGGAAAAAGTAAGTGGCAGGGGAGTGTTTCCATACATAGATTAACAGAAATATCATGGGGAGGGGAGGGGAGAGGGGGAGTTCGGGGTTCACGTCATGATAGCAAGGGCTGTGCTGCCATACTTATAAACTCTTGTAGAGTTGTGACAATTGATAGCCTTATAGTAAGAAATGCAATTGTGAGAAACCTTTTATACTGAGTCTTGTCTCATATTAATCATTAAAACCATGGAAATATAATGAAAGCTACGATAGTAACCTGCATGATTTTAACCGTATTACCAAAGAAGACTTATTACTGAGTTTTTGTTAATACCTGTACATACAAGTCATGGCGAAATAATAACAAGATTTTCGCTGCTATGTGTAAAACATGAGTTTTGCTATACTGTGCCCCCAATCCTGCTATTACTTAATTTACAGAACCAAAGCAGAGGGACAGCCAACTGAAGGTGGCGATGCCTGTGGCAGCAGTGGACAAGGGTCAAGAGTGGACGATGGCCAGACAGCCAAGGACAATGACCAGTCCGTAGAGGACAGTGACTCAGAGGAGGGTAGTGGGTCAGAGGCGGGTGGGGGTGTGGGTGGGGCTGACCAGCAGGTAGGGGAGGATGGACAGGGGGATGGACAGAAGATGGGAAAGAAGAAAAAGAAGAAAGAAAAAGATGAGGTGATTTTTTGGATTTTTATTCATAAAAAAGGTTTCATTCACAATTTTTCACTTTGATAAGCATAGCTGTATGTTGTGATGGTTTATGTTTATAAGACAAATTATATTGAATTACTTATGGGATTACTAATGTGAACAGAAAGAGAGATAAGATCAAAAGTGTGACTAGAGATCAGGGACCTTTCCTGACCATAAACACACATAGTAATTAGAGCTGGCCCTCGCTGATCACACTCTGACCTGTTTCAGGCTGTAATGACACTGGACGAAGACACCAAGCAGGAACTGGTCAGCAAGATACTGGACAAGGCAGAGAAGGAGAAGGAGGAAGGAAACGTCATCCAGTTCATCCGCCACATGACAGAGGCAGGTCAGCTGCTCATGACGGGGAAGGTTGACCCGAATAACCCAGCAGAAGTGGTGGATTATGAGGCAAAGTACACTGACGACCCCAAGCCTAAGTTGGAGTCCACAGTTGGGGAAAAGGAGAGCAAAGAAGGTAAACACACAGTGAAAGGGTGTAGATTTACTTATATGCTGTTCTCTTTTGATTAATTTGATTATACATACATTTATATAGTTTATATGATAAACCAAACAGAGGCTTGTTGAAGCATTCTCTACAATTATTTTTATAAGACAGTACGAAAGTACAACCACTGATTTTTTTTTCAGTAAAAGAAAAAGAAAGAGAAGTGACCTCAGAGTCCTCTGAAGTAGCTGAGGATGCCAGCAATGTGAGGAGCAACTCCCCGAGGACCAGCTCCCCTAACTCTGAGGAAGAGAAGAGGAAGAATGCCAGAAAAGAGTGTGCAAGCTGTGGGAACAGGGAACAGACTGCCAAGACATACAAGAAATGCCAGAAGTAAGTGATTTCTAAACTATTTTAAAGAGCAAAAATGTTCAGTAGTTGGATCATAGATGAAAATTATCAAAGTATGAAAGTTTTTCGGCTTGTGCTTGATAATTTTCATCTATTTTAATTAGTATTAGAAGGTTAGAACTATTAATAACAGACGTGGTTTATTTTCCAATTTAAAAATAGAAATCGGCTTTCTTCTTGTTGGTTTGCCCCCTCAAGAAGCCCCCAGACCCCTGATCAGAGAGTCATGCACCAAGCTTTTTTTTTTTTTTTTTTTTTTTTTTGTCAACCCAAAGTCATATCTCTAACAAGCATAAAGTGAAAGATTCTTAGGTGTCCTACTAAAACTGGTTGCATTTAAAATGCAATTGATGATCAGATTTAGTTGCTAGTCAGCTGACTGTTCTTTCTGTGTTGTTTTCCACAGATGTAAGCAGGAGAATGTGAAGAATGCAAGATACTACTGTGGTAGGGAGTGCCAAGGTAAGGAACATACATTACATATCTCAGTTTGCAACAGGTATTGATGGTATTGTTTGTTGTATGGTATCATTACCTGTTTTGCAACATTTCAACTGAAATTCCAACTTTGAAGCAGCTGATGATGGTGATTATTCATGTGTTATATGATATTCACCTTTTCTTTTTTAGTGAAAGATTGGAAAATAAAGCACAAGGTGGAACACAAGGAATCCCTGCTGGAGTGAAGAAAGTGTTCATGGCAGTTCAGTGCTGCAATGAAGGACCTGTAACATGTTCTGGACAGGATTCTGATGGAGATTCATCTGTGTTGTCTGTTGGCAACTTATAAGCTTAAACCTTTTCACTTTCTACACTAAATTAAAGCAAACACAAAATGAGGAAGGTCAGGGAGTGACAGAAAGCTTTGTTAGGTATAACTAAGTGTAGAAAGTGAAAAGGTATATCTTATACGTGTTCTGGACAGTGTTTATGTTTGAAATAAAGCTTAGTCCATAAAATTATCAGCAAATGATAAGTAATTTGATTTAAATTTGCATAACAAAATGCAGGACTTTTTATGCCAACTTTTCACTGAGTTAGTAAAAATTCATTTGGCGAGTAAAAAAAAATGCGTGCTTCAGTAACCTTAGATATTTGTTGGAGAGTGGACAATTTCAAAAATTAGTTCCTTAGTGTTTGATCAAAAGTGATTCTTTGAGCTTAAGAGTCAAATGTGTAGGAAGGTGTTTAAAATTATAATTAGATTTCATTTTTATTAACACTCACGCAGCATTTCATTATTCAATGTTATTCAATGGTTAAGATGGCGGATGTATTGAGTAACCTGTGTGCTGTATGTTTGAAAGGCAGATCGAGAGGGACACTTGAATTGCCTTTTTGCATGATGATGATGTGCCAAGAAAACATGGATTAGGCGATTATATTCTCTGTACCCCCATCCATCTAATAAAACTCTATCTCTCCCAATCTCTGTCTCTCCCAATGCTGATAATTACGCCCCTCATTAATTTATTAAAGGTGAGGGTATTATGCAAATTGGTGCCAGGAGATTTTTAGTTAAAAAAATCATCTTTGGGAAAGTTGGGTTGTATTATAACATTTATTTTCTAAAATAATAAACTGAATTACAAGTGGCAAATGCACTAACTGCAGATGTCCACAGTATTTATATACCTTATTATTATAATATGCAATTTAATTATTTGTCGTGTTTTCACTTCTGTTTTTATGTACAGACACAGATGTGTCTGTACATATAGCCATCATCTGCGTCTGTCGTCGCCGTCGTCGCCGTGCACTTTTACCGATAACACGATAAGTGGAAAACCATTTTACCTTTTGACTTGAAACTTGCAGAACTGATGAATATTCATAATACGCAGGTCAAGTTCGAAAATCAGCATGATCGGGTCACTTTTAGGGAATTTATGCTGTTTTTTCACTTTTTTCAGCATATATGCAGCACCGATAACACAATAAGTGGAAAACCATTTTACCTTTTGCCTTGAAACTTACAGAACTGATGAATATTCATAATACACAGGTCAAGTTCGAAAATCAGCATGTTCGGGTCACTTTTAGGGAATTTATGCTGTTTTTTCACTTTTTTCAGCATATATGCAGCACCGATAACACGATAAGTGGAAAACCATTTTACCTTTTGACTTGAAACTTACAGAACTGATGAATATTCATAATACGCAGGTCAAGTTCGAAAAACAGCATGATTGGGCCATTTTTAGGGAATTTATGCTGTTTTTTTCACTATTTTCAATATAAATACAACACTGATAACACAATATAAGAAAAACGGATTGGCCAATTGTATTCATACTCACAGGAGTGGTCAATCTTACTAAAACGCAGGTTGAGTTCGAAAATCAGCATAATCAGGCCATTATTTTAGAAGTTATACTGTTTTTCACATTTCCTCAGATTCAATTATTAGGCATGTTAACAGTCTCATTATTTAACTAATAAGATGCCTAAAAGTGTTTGTTTGATATTTCCTGCATCTTTACAACATTGTTAGTTGATTATGTAAAAAACATGGTAAACTTGTTATCATGTATTGTGTAATAAAGTGTCAAAAATGGAAATAAACTCATATCATTGCAGTTTGTCAGATTCAATCATCCGCTGTGTTCAGAATCTCAGAATGGAGGAAATTGGACATTTAACACTGTTCTATTGATACTTTTCCCATCTCATCAATTTTCTTAGTTGATCATATAAAATGGCAGTAAAATGTTTATTTTGTTTTATGTTAAAAAAGTGTTAAAAATGGAAATAAACCCATTTCAGAACAGTGCTGTCTTGTTTACATTTTGGCATTTTCAAGGCGTGACTTTGAAGTTCCATGGGCCTGAAGACCTTTGCTAGTCACATTTTCTGAATATCTGTGAAACAAATATTTTATAATTAAAAATTGATGGTCATTAAGCTGTTAAACATTATGTAATATTGCATCAAAATTTGAAGAAACCCCTTTTTTGGGCACTGCTTCCATGATGACCATTTAAGGAAAATCATGTCACTTACTGTTCTCAAACTTACAGGAAAGAAACATGGGACTAAAATACAGCTTCAGTAGGCAATGCAGTCTGTTTGGTATTTTTATTTATTTATTTATTTATTTTGGCAGTTAAACAGTTTTTTGTGAAAATTTAATTTTTCACATATTGGCATTTTCAAGGTGTGACTTTAAAGTTCCATGATCTTGAAGACTTTTGCTTGTCACATTTTCTGAATGTCCATGTTACTAATATTTTATTAATAACATTTGATTGTCATTATGCTGTTAAACATTATGTAATGTTGCATCAAAATTTGAAGAAACCCCTATTTTGGGCACTGCTCCTATGATGACCATTTAAGGGAAATCATGTCACTTACTGTTCTCAAACTTACAGGAAAGAAACATGGGTCTAACATACAGCTTCAATAGGCAACGCAGTCTGTTTGGTAAATTTTTCTGGCAATTTAACAGTTTTTTGTGAAAATTTAATTTTTCACTTATTTGCATCTTTATTTTCTGTTCTTTGTCTGTACATTTGACAGCTTTGCTGCCTTGTTTTATGTTAATTTTGTCAATGATTGTTTAAATAACATATTAGTGGGTTTTTTTCAGCTTTATTATTCACATATTTCATGGTGGTGGGTGTTTAATTAAGTAAAACTTTACCAAAAATGGTATTATTTTGATTGTTAGTGGTTGACAGTATCTCTTAAATATAATAATTCATTTCTTGAAATAAATATCCTTATACTGCTTATCAATACTTCAATTGTATTCTTTTTCTTTTAAGAATGAAAAATTCTGATGACGTCTTTTGACAAATGGCTTCAGTTCTATACAGTGGTATATGTTAGCAAACTGCTTTCCTCTTCTGGTCCATTTAATAGAATCTTGCTGAACCATATACAGCACCTGCACCTGGAGTTGTAACCAAAATCCATATCGCCATCAAAAGTTGTAATGTCCTGTAATTCATAAAAGTTGGCCTCCTACATGTAGAGGAGTACATTATTCCAGTTACTGAGACTTGAAATTGCTATCGACACCCCTTGGTTTCAAGTTCTTGCCGTTTCATTCGGATTTCCCTTTAACACCATCCATACAATTGCATTGTATGTTAAAGGATAACTTCAGTGCCAACATCTTTCAACAAATTTCTCCAGTTTTTTCTCTATTTCTCTCAAATCTGCTCCACACACAGTTCTGTGCACTGGGGCTTTTTCTACCACATTCCCCAGGGTCCAGTGCATAGCAGGTCTGGGGTGCCTGGCGCCAAGTTCCTCAAACAGTTCCGCAGGGTTTAAATCCAATCTACCGTCATCTTTGTTAATGGCTGAGTAAACGTCCTGTGCAAACTTCCCATAGTGAGCTGTAGAGGCTATGACCACTGGTCTGTCTCCTTGGTTGAACCGGTCTGCTATTACTTTCCCTACTGCAGTGTGGGGGTCTAGCAGATAGCCTGGAATGACAGATTAAGAGTTGATGGGAACTTGGATTTATTACAACCAGAAGAGTACATAATAGATAGATTCAGTGAGTGTACAAATTTGTGTCAAAATGGGGTTCTTACACCCTTGAATTGATACCCCAAATAAGTTGCATCAACTCGCTCAAACTCTACCCCATCAATACTCTTGGATTCATAAATTAAATATAAATAAAACAGACTTGCCTGTTTCCTGAAATGTGTCCCTCATTGCACTCTTGCAGTCCTCTTCACTACACCAGTCAACTTTAATGATGTCCTGCATCTTGTTAACGAGCTGTAATGTAAGCAAAATATCGTAAAACGTTAGATGGCATTCAGACACCTCAGATAAGATATGTGTGTGTGTGTGTGGGTGGGTGGGTGGGGGGGAGGCTAACTGATGTGCTTTATTCTACTATATCAATAAAATCAATCTATTACATTTATATAGTTATTATTACTAGACAGTATAATATAATCCAACATAGTATTAGTAAGGCAATCAACTGGGCGAATCTAAGCTGATTTATTTCCATGTGTTTATATAATACCTCTGTTGGAACAGTGAAGTGGCCATCTTTGTCCAACTGGGAATACCACTCCTTGATCTGATCAAAGTCTCCATCAGTCATGTGATACAGAAACCTTTCCAGATTGGAAGATTTTAGGATGTCAATGGCAGGCGAGATTGTCTGGCGTAAGTGCTGATTTCTTAGATTGTACCTCCCTGTTGTGAAGAATTCCGTCAGAATGTTGTTGACATTGGAGGCTAGGATTAATCTGTGTATCGGCACACCCATTTCCTAAAATATACAAAAAAAATCAAATAAATGAAGAAATGGAAGACCAACTCAACAGCACATTTGATAGGTATCAGCTAAATAAAACCAATTGCTCAACTGCTCTGAGCAGAATTAATTGCATAAAATATTTTCATAGTGACTTAAAATGCTGCCTAAACATTAAACTTTATCCCCCCATAATCTCAAATAAAATTATCCCATTTCTGCACGTCTAAAAATACTTAACAACTTTCCTAACTTTATTTTTCACATAAAAAGAGGACAGAAATCCCCCAAATACATACTTCCCCGAGCGTATCTTACCCTTGCATAAAAAGCAGTGAGAATATTCCCAAAGTTTCCAGTTGGAATACACAAGTCCACCATTTCTCCCATCTTGATGCCAGACGTCTGCACCAGGTCCAGGTAGGCTGTGATATGATACACTGTTTGTGGCAGCAGACGACCCCAGTTAATAGAGTTTGCAGCACTGCAAGTGGAGATAAAAGGAAAGGGTACTTATTTTTCAATAAAATATTCCTTTAAAGAAAATACATCTGAACAATCTCAATGAAGAAAATTAAATCAGAAAATGTGCTTGTTAATTGTGGTTTCAATAGAAGAGATGTTTGAGGCTTCGTTCACATGGAATGTCTATTTTCTAAAAATCTATTTTCTATTCGCGCTATCTTATGATCACGGTCTGTGCCCTGAATATCCCGCCGCGTAATTACTGGCAGCGCGAGCCAGTTACTTATAGTAAATTATAGTAACTGGCTCGCGCTGCCAGTAATTACGCCGCGGGATATTCAGGGCACAGGCCGTGATCATAAGACATACCGCGAATAGAAAATAGAATTTAGAAAATAGACATTGCATGTGAATGAAGCCTAAGTATTTGACATAAAGGACTTAAAGGGAAAAGTATCAAAAAATTTCCAGGAAATGTTTCTACCCGATGTTTTTTGTATACAAACAAATTTATAGAATGAGTTAATGTATCATGATGAATCTGTTATTTAGCATAGCTGAAACCAATCTGTAGGTTTCAAACAGAAAACCAAAATACCCTTATTTCTGAGAAACTGTTGGGTTAAAAATATTAAATTTTAAAAAAGCATTGGTGTTAAACAAAACCTTCTTATTTCATTGTCTCACCTTAGTTTGCACCCAAAACTCTCCAAAAGTTTGTCTGCCATATCTGGGTTACTGAAGATCTTCTTGACAGTTGACTGGCAGAAATCAAAGTCACTTTCTACTCCTGGAAACAACAATAAAATAAAAGCTGAGTTTTATTCACTTGACAACTTCAAATTGTGATACCAACAGTAAATGAATATAGTAATCTGCTTTTCAAAATACATTCAAATGTACTGCAAAGAGAAACTGAAGTCAGAGATGATAATAAGTTTGTAGAATTATCATGTTATATTTGACATAATGTACTGAAACCCTTTATATATATACTATATGTTTTTTGTAAAATCAGAGGTAGTTGATTTTAAGTCTGTAACTGTCATTGCAATATCTGCATTTGGTGTTCAATTAAATTATTATTATTATTAACAAGGCAGCAAAGCTGTCAAATGTACAGACAAAAAGCAGGAAATAACAAAACGGGCTACTGTCAATTCTGATGCAAAAGTACATTATGCTTAACTGCAAATTCAACATCAAATTTTAATTATGCTCAACAGGTATTACCAATGTAAGTGAAATGTGTAACAAGCGTAAGGCTTCAGGCCCATGGGAGTTTAAGTTCACACTTTGAAAATGCCAGAATGAGAAAAATGAAAATTTCACATAAAACTGCTTAAATTCAATAAGAAATGATAACCCATTTGAGCTGGCTTCCTTATTTGAACTGCATGCCAATCCTACAAATCATACTTGTAAGTTGAAAATAATAATAAGTAACACAGTTTTCTTTTCATAATGTTTGTAGTAGCAGTGCAAAAAGATTTTTGTCAATTTTGATGTAACATTACATAATAAATTACAGAATAATTATCACCAATTTTTGATTATTGACTATAAATAGCATGGACATGTAGAAAATTTGATTACCATTTGGCTTCATGTCCATGGGAGCTTCGAGTCCCACAATGAATATGCCAACATGATAAAAATGAATATTTCACTAAAATGTATAACTTCCAGAAAAAGAAGCCAATTAGACTGCTTTTCTAACTCAGGCTGCATTTTAGTCCTGTTTCTTTTTTGAAAGATTGACAATCATAAGTAACATGGTTCTCCCATAATGGTCATCATGGCAGCAGCACCCAAAATTGTGTTTTCTTCTATTTTAATGCAATATTACATAATGCTTAACAGCATAATGACCATCAGTTTTTATTAATAAAAGATCCGTATCATGGATTTTCAGAAATGTGACTAGCATGGGTCTTCAAGCCGGTGGAGATTCTTAAGTCACACCTTGAAAATGCCAATATGTGAAAAATTAAATTTTCACAAAAAACTGATTAACTGCCAAAAAAATATACCAAATAGACTGCATTGCCCACTGAAGCTTTATTTAAGTCCCATGTTTCTTCCTGTAAGTTTGAGAACAGTAAGTGACATGGTTTTCCTTATATGGTCATCATGGGAGCAGTGTCCAAAATAGGGGTGTCTTCAAATTTTGATGCAATATTACATAATGTTTAACAGGATAATTACCATCAATTTTTAATAATAAAATATTAGTATCATGGATATTCAGAAAATGTACCTAGCAAAGGTCTTCAGGCCCAAGGAACTTCAAAGTCACACCTTGAAAATGCCAAAATGTAGACAAGACAGCACTGTCCTGAAATGTGTTTTTTTTTCATTTTTAACAATTTTTTAACATATAACAAAATTAACAATTTACTGCCATTTAAATATGATCAACTAAGAAAATTGATGAGATGGGAAAAATATCAATAGAACAGTGTTTAATGTCCAATTTCCTCCATTCTGAGTTTCTGAACATAGTGAATGAATGAATCTGACAAACTGCAATGAGTTTATTTCCATTTTTGAAACTCTATTATACAATACATGATAACAAGTTTACCATAATTTTTACATAATCAACTAACAATGTTGTAAAGATGCAGGAAATGTCAAACAAACACTTTTACTAATCTTATTAGTTAAATAATGAGACTGTTAACATGCCGAAGAATTGAATCTGAGGAAATGTGAAAAAACAGCATAACTTATAAAAAAATGGCCCGATTATGCTGATTTTCGAACTTGACCTGCATTTTAGTAAGATTGATTACTCCTGTGAGTTTCATGACAACAGGTCTATCGGTTTTCCTTGAAATGTGTTAACAGTGTTGCACATATGCTGAAAAGTGAAAAAAACAGCATAACTACTAAAATAGTGGCCTGATCATGCCGATTTTCGAACTTGCTCTGCGTTTTAGTAAGATTGATAACTCCTGTGAGTTTCATGACAACAGGCCTATCGGTTTTCCTTGAAATGTGTTAACAGTGTTGCAAATATGCTAAAAAGTGAAAAAACAGGATAAATTCTACAATAATGGCCCGATCATGCTGATTTTCGAACTTGACCTGCGTTTTATGAATATTAGTCAGCTCTGTAAATATAAAGCCAAAAAGTTAAACTGTCTTTCACTTATGGTGTTAACGCTGAAAGTGCACGGCGACGGCGACGACAGACGCAGGTGATGGCAATATGTACAGACACATCTGTGTCTGTACATAAAAATATCAATAGAGCAGTGTTAAATGTCCAATTTCTTCCATTCTGAGATTCTGAACATACTGAATGATTGAATCTGACAAAATGCAATGCTATGAGTTTATTTCCATTTTTGAAACTTTATTACACAATACATGAGAACAAGTTTACCATCATTTTTACATAACCAACTAACAATGATGTAAAGATGAAGGAAATGGCTAACAAACACTTTTACATATGTTATTAGTTCAATAATGAGACTGTTAACATGCCTCAGAATTGAAACTGAGGAAATGTGAAACAAGACAGCACTGTTCTAAAATGGGTTTTTTCCCCATTTTTAACATTTTTTTTACATAAAACAAAATTAACAGTTTAATGCCATTTTTATATGATCAACTAAGAAAATTAATGAGATGGGAAAAATATTAATAGAATAGTGTTAAATGTCCAATTTCTTCCATTCTGAGATTCTAAACATACTGAATAATTGAATCTGACAAACTGCAATGATATGAGTTTATTTCCATTTTTGACACTTAATTACACAATACACCATAACAAGTTTACCATCATTTTTAAAAAATCAACTAACAATGTTGTAAAGATGCAGAAAATGTCAAACAAACACTTTTACATTTCTTATTAATTAAATAATGAAACTGTTAACATGCCTAAGAATTGAATCTAAGGAAATGTGAAAAAACAGCATAACTTCTAAAATAATGGCCCGATTATGCTAATTTTCAAACTCAACCTGCATTTTAGTAAGATTGACCACTCCTGTGAGTTTAAATGACAATTGGCCTATCTGTTTTTATTCTTATATTGTGTTTACAGTGTTGCATATATGCTAAAAAGTGAAAAAACAGCATAACTACTAAAATGGTGGCCCGATCATGCCGATTTTTGAACTTGACCTGCATTTTAGTAAGATTGATTGCTCCTGTGAGTTTCATGACAACAGGCCTATCGGTTTTCCTTGAAATGTGTTAACAGCGTTGTATATATATGCTGAAAAGTGAAAAAACAGCATAACTTCTACAATAATGGCTCGATCATGCTGATTTTCGAACTTGACCTGCGTTTTATGAATATTCATCAGCTTTGTAAATATAAAGCCAAAAAGTAAAACTGTCTTCCACTTATCGTGTTAACACTGAAAGTGCACGGCGCCGGCATCGGCGACAGCATCGGCGACGGCATCGGCATCGGCGACGGCGACGACGGCGATGACAGACGCAGGTGATGGCAATATGTACAGACACATCTGTGTCTGTACATAAAAATCAGAAGTTCTGTATAAAAACTTACCGACCACAGAAACTCTGTCACCAGTCATGGATGTCATCTGAAGTTTTTGTATTGGACTAATACCTTGGTTAGGATACAGAACCATCACTCCTACTCTAGGTCCTAAAATAATATCCATCAATACATGAAATTAAATCATAGTAAATGTACTTGGTAATATTGTTTGTGATTGAAATAGCAATTAGACTGATAGATGATAAGATTTGTTTGTAAGTGTAAACACATACACATGTACTGGTACACAAGCTTTGTACAATACCTAAGATGTCCGAATCTTAATACAACCACAGTGACTGTAAAATTATACAATACAGTATCCTATATTGGCCACAGGAAAAATTCTTGAATGTTTAGGGGCCTAGAGTTTAAGTCTCAGTCACCAGTTTAATTAATCAGACTGAGAATGGGGATAAAGAGGAAAATCTGTATTGCAAAACTAATTAATCTTTTGAAAGTTATCAACTGCATCTGCAGGCTTGTTTACACATTCAAACGGTAATTAAATAGAAATTTTCATCAGTTAGGCTTAAAATAAATCTTGACTGTGGGAGAAATCAATGTAGTTGCAGTATGAGGTGTCTTTTGTACCTGCGTGTTTTGCAAAGCCATCTAACACAGCCCCTCCTGTGTCACCAGATGTCGCCACTAGTATGAGATACCTGCAAACAGATGGAATATCATGTTTTACAACTAAACATTTATCCTTGACAGAGATCTATGATTTAATATCTGCAACAAAATGAAATATTGTGTGCCATGTCATATATTTAAAATTCTTGTAAATATTTTATTGCAGTGAAAATATCTTGTAACATGGCATTTGAAGTCATATAAAATATTATTGATTCATCCTACAGTGGTATACAAGTTTGTTTCTACAGAAGGGAGGATACCTTAAAAGGGAAGACAAAAAATCATATCTCTGAAAACAAACAATATTTTAAATTTTCTTTGAAGAACAACAAACAAAAAAATTATACGTGCTTTTTTTTCTCAAACAGCCAACCTCTTGGTTCTTTTTAATAAATTTTGATTAAATTTTGTGATTTAAAATCATCAACAACAGTCACCTTGTATTTGAGTCTTCTTTTGTATCCAAAGAATGCTGGAAGAATTGTGGCATTAACTGCAGTGCAGCGTCCTTGAAAGAGGCAGTAGGTCCGTGGAATAACTCCATCAAATACTGGTTGCCACAGAGATGCACCAGTGGGAATACCTTATGGCAATTAAAACTAGACAAAGAATATGCATTGTTTATCATGTTACCTAGCAACCTGGGGTGAAGGTCATCAGGATGGATCCACTTTTCCAGTATCCTAAGGGCCCTTTCTTGGTAACTGAGAGGGAGCAGCCGCTGAAGTTCTCCAGGTGTAAATTTTGGGAAGGCGCCATTTCTGATGTACAGTCCCTTATCTGGGGCCAAACCTTCTAAAACTACATCACAAAAAGATTTATGATTTTCTGCACTTCCTTTACCCAAATTAGATCTAGTTGAAGTATATCTGTGAGGAGGGGACTTAAATTCACCTAGTGACTTCACAATCTTATCAGCGATACTTTCTTGTGTTTCTCCATCCTCACACAATATCCTCAAATCATAATTTCCTTCATAAAACTGCTGCCGATACTTCAGTATATCAATCATGGGGACTCCCCGTCCCTGACCTACTATACGGTTGACCTTCATCCTCTCCAGTCTGTCCACGATGTTATCATGCTGGACGTCCAGAAAGATCACCATGCCTGTCCTCTGTATGTGTTCCATGGCAGCAGGGTGCATGGGGTTAGACCCAGAGAGGGAAATTATGCTGTCCTCTGCCCTGAGGTTTAAGAGAGCCTCTCCTTCATCTTGGAGAAACTGATCTCCACCTACCTGTTGCAGCTATAATGAAAAGATTGTTACTGATTATAACAAAATTATTTGTTTTAATATTTTGATTTTCTAAACCATCAATATCATATCTTTAAATTAGCAATTTTAATCATGTATCTTTATTTATTTATCTATTTTTTGTCTTTTTTAAAAGCAATCAGAACTTAAATTCATAAGCAATGATTTTTTTGAGAAACACAAATGTACTCAATCACATTAAAATTGAGAGATTAATCTGACATCATCAATCGTGTATTAAAAAAGCACCCCCCTCCCCTAACGGTCTGTGATGTTCACCTTGTCAGCCACGGACATATTCCAGTAGGATTCCAGGTGGTCATTGTCCACGTCAATCACTCTCTTCCCCAGCCTGTCCCCCAGCAGTCTGCCCACTGTGGTCTTCCCTGAGCCTGGACTACCCATCAGAAATATGTTGTTCTAAAAATTGAAAAATTATAATATAATTAACATATACAGTATGCTGTGGTATAAAATCATATAACAACGAGATGATTTCTCAGTTGATTTATGAGTTCATTTTGAAAGATGAACTCGAGAGATATCAAAATTAAAAGAAAGATTGATTTCTAAATTATTTACGACCATTTGCCAAAAACTTGCAATTAAATTGCTCCACTTGAAAAACTTGAACATATTAACGGAACAAACCCCTATACAGCACGCAACTGTAGTACTTTTAATAGCTGATGCATTGTTACAGATATCAATTACACAAACATCACAAAATGCCGCCACTGCCAGTGTCAGTACTGTACCACTACGGTTTACGTGTCACTTTCATTATCAATGCTAGCATATATTATTTTACATTTATCTTCTCTCAAACGCATACTTTCAAACATGTTCCCCTTGACACAAAATTACGGCGTAGTGCCTGTGACACCCCTGTTGCCTTGAAACATTTTAACGCTGACAACATGTTTGGTTTTCTTTGTTTAAAAACGTCATGAACCGTCATGAAACAGCGAGTGTAGCAGCCAGGGTTAGCCGTGTCCAAAAGCCTCCATTTTGTCGATCACGTGATCTTTGTACGGTGTACTGACAGTGCGGTTAAGGACTTTTAAAAAGAGAATGATGTCAGCCCTGTCTCAGAGTAGTTTGCTTTTTCTCAAGGCCTTTTTACTCTGAAATGAATGCTTCTGGTGTCTGAATTCAGTTTTCGGAATTTGGTGTGGCTATTTGACAACTGATTTGAAGTAGCCAATTTGAGATTGTGTTAGTGAAGATTGTGCTGGTTGTGACAAAGTTTCTGGTGAGGAGTTGGCGGGTCTCCGGGCAACTTTAGGAGTTCTGTTCAGGATATCTTTGGGGACCATGATCACCCATTTATGTTTCAGCATGACAATACTATTCTACGTACAGCCAACGCAACAGCAGACTGGTAATATGCGAACCAGATCCAACCCCCCCCCCCCCCCCCCCCCCCCCCCCCCCCGTTCCCAATGGCCATCTCAATTCTTAGATTACAACCTCATTAAGAATGCGTAGGATATCTTCAAAACTGGATAACTGAGGGAAAAACACTGCAAAAAATCTTTCCACTGCATACTATACTATATCTTTGCATCGCATATGGAACGCTATCACTGCGCAAACGTTCCAGAACTATTTTGACTCCACGCACAGACAAGACAGGTGTGTCCTCCAATCCAGAAGATACTGTACAGAATGCTAAAATATGGCTTGATTAAAAAAAAAAACTATATGGTTAGTTTATCCATTGGTTGAACAATCAGTAAATATTAGTGAAAAATCCTCTAAGAATGTGATTTTCTGTATCAGTTTACGCATTGCGTTAGGGTGACACTCTTTTGGTAAGGGAGTATAGATTATAACCCAGATAGCAATGAGCGGTCGGGCCGACGTCGGCATTGGTCGGCACGGTCGCGGTCGGCAGTCGTTGTCGGGCCGACGTCGGGCCACTACTAGTGACCCGACGTCGGGCCGACGACTGCTTCACGCCGTCGGCCCGACGTCGGTATAACGGTGGCTCATCAGCTGTGCGTCGGGCCACTACTAGTGACCCGACGTCGGGCCGACGACTGCTTCACGCCGTCGGCCCGACGTCGGTATAACGGTGGCTCACCAGCTGTGCTTGATTTGCACTAAGCGGCCAATTTCAAATCGAGGTCACCCACACTAAGCGGCCATAGATCGTTGCAAGTGCACTTGACGGTTATTTCATATTTTCCGTATTTTGCACCAAATTGTTAGGTAAGTATTTACTTTAAAGTGTTTATGTTTTTCGTACTATAGGTGGAGGTTTATTTGTTGTAGATGAATTAACGAAAACAGGCAAATCTGTCAATAATTTGTTAGTCGTAGCTGCAGGCAGTTGGCACGCTGCATGCTACCTTTGAACCAACGTCGGGGCGATGTTGGGTTTCCGGCGGCCAAAAAGATTTTCCCGCTCAAATTCTTTTATGCTTTGAAAGACATTTCAATTACCACATTTCATGTATAGACAATTTATAAATGTGAATGAGCAACGTTCTAGTACTTTTTTTGTACTAAGGAGTATATATTGTTTATATTTTCTCTAGTTGAATTTGAAATGCTTATATAATAGGGGTATATAGCAAGGCTGCATGATACTAACATGTAAACTTATAATGTCAGCATGGGTTTAACACTGGATAAACCTTATGGCATACATTCCAAACTGAGTTTAGCATTAAGGGGTATAATGTTCACTCAGATTTTTACAGGTTTTCTGTTCAAAAATGGACCTCAGTAGGCTAACCTAAAATATCCAGAGGTGGTTCTTTTAGGGAGGGGGGGGGGGGGGGGGCAAGTTTAAATTGAATTTTTTTCTAGATGTTTAGTCAAATACCCACAGGGTATGATATAATAATGTTTCTTTTTTTGGTTTAGGCTCATAATTAGACAAGGCATTTTGTGCACATTACAAAGCCACACTTAATATGTATCTCATATTTCTCTTATAGTCTTCCATCATGCATTACTACCTATTTGTCGCCTGTGTTGAGCAGTCAATCCTCACAAGAAAATACACTTGAAAGGTATGTGTGTATATAGTTAAAGTGCTTCAGTGTGTCATAGCCATGGTAAGATGCAGTAGTTTAACTTATATCATCCCTATCAATGGATTAATTAGTAAACAACTAAGAAATTAATTTAGCCTACTTCTTGCCTGCGACTCTCTTCTGGAATTAAGTACATTATTCTTCTTAAAATATATGTAACTAGTGACAGGGATGGGGGTAGAAGGAGAAGGCTGGAGAAGAAGAAGGGTAATATATTAAGCAGAGTAACCACTTCCCTGGAAAATAATTACATTATTTCGTCTACATTTCAAAGTATACATTAACAACTTCATTTCAATATGCAACATTACGAATAAGCGCGGGTGGATTGGATGCGAACTAGGAAATAAGTCATTAGAAGACAACTGAAACCAACGGTTCAATAATACGATAGAGAAACATGGATTGTTGATTCGTTGCGGCCAAAATCGAGCGTACAAAACTAACCTGTCTGTCCCTGACCTCATAAAGTTTAGAACATTTCACATCGCAAATAGAAAAATAATAGTTAGAGAAACGTGGATCAGTATCATGCTAGATTCCTTAAGCTTGGTTTCAGTTGTCTTCTTAGCCGTTTTTTATTTTGCATATCAGTGAAATAACATATGATATTAACGGTGAATTTTGTATGTTTTATTAGATTAAGTGTGAGTTTTTATATTTTTTCTATTCTCTTCACAGAGAGAGAAGCAGCCCAGGCGCCGCAGCAGAGTTCCTCAGATGAATCTTAGTCATCATCATCATTCCTCTTCGTCCCGTGTGGGAATTAAGGCCACAGTCACTTCTTTCTAGCGTAGTGTCGTAGTCAAAGATATGCTGCAAATCTTGCGACTCACAGAGCGTCATCTATTTGATATGATGTTAACAATGCCATCAAATGTACGTCGGGGAAACGAGGCAGAAATTAAAAGACAGAATTAGACACCACCGCTGCCCTATAAACAACAAAAACCTCTTCGTGCCTGTGGGACAACACAACACTCAGCAAAAGGCATCACCGTCACCGTCTTAAAAGGAAACGACACTAGGCAAAGACGGATCGTCGTACAGAAATGTATTAGAACACTAGACACCTTGAATAATGGACTCAGTAGGGACAATAGTTTCTTAAATGAATATTGATTTTTTATATGTTACGTTTAGCGTTTTGGACGCTTTTGCAGCATCGCGTGCCTTTAATACATCATCGACGCCACATACCCCAGGAGTTTTTCTTCACCATTTTTTTAATGTCTCTGAAGAAGGCCTAGGGACCGAAAGCTTGGATTATATATGACATCTGTAAAGTAGATCTTTAGAGATGCATCAGTAATAATATTTATTTTCAATAACTAATTGAATTATCGTTATTAACTCACTCAGATTTATAAAGATGTTTCTTCACAAAACATGATTCACGTTGTTATTATTATTATCTTTTAGGCCAACGGGACTTTTTCACTTCAGTGAGAGGGTTATTACGAAGAAACGCCGCTGCTACCCTATTGCCAACGTTCGCCAATTGAGTCATAGCTGGCTGACCATGGAGAGTCCATAATAACATTGGCTAATTAAAGAACGGCATTATTTGCATAACGGTGGTAAAACGATGGTTAACGACGTTGGCGCGAAGTTGGCAAGAAGGTGGCACCGTTGGCATAACAGCGGCTAACCGCCGATAGTAATAGCTCATAACGACATTGGCCCAACGTTGGCGCGACGTCGGCAAAAGGTCGGCATTATAGTGGCTGACCGCCGGTTATCGATAATAACGTTGGCCCGACGTTGGCGCGACGTCGGCAAAAGGTCGGCATAACAGCGGCTAACCGCCTATAGTAATAGCTCATAACGACGTTGGCCCGACGTTGGCGCGAAGTTGGCAAATTGTCGGCATGACAGCGGCTGACCGCCGTTTATCCATAATGACGTCGGCCCAGCGTCGGTGCGACGTTGGCAAAACGGTGGCAGACCACCGGTGGGCCGACGGCGGGCCGCCGGACACGCCGACTTCGAACCGACGTCGTCTGCCAACGTTGGCCCGACGGAGGCAAAGTCGTCGGGCCGACGTTGGCGCGACCACTCTTTGCTATCTGGGAACTGGCACTCCTAAACACACTTTTTGAAAAATAGCTCGTTATAAGAATCCACCCGCATATTGTGGTCACATTAAAACCATAAAGTATTCACTTTATATCAGTGAAACATTTTGAGCAAATTAAAATTTAAAACAAATGGTGGTACATGAGTTTGCATAATGCAGCCGGCAGTGTGTTATAGGCCTATAATCATAAATGAAAAGACTGTATTTACAGTCATAGGATAATTGTTCAATGAATACAACTCAGCATTAGGACATGAGCGCATGGCCATTTTGTCCTGAAGAAGGCTCCTTAGTAAAATTAGACGGTAAGAAAATATACAGATAAAAACTGTCAGTGGAAAGATTAATTCAACAATCCATATATTCACGCTGGGAGAGACTTGCTTCTGAATCATTCAGATCATTACCGAACGAAACCTGTAGGTGGTAGTTCGTGGTCTATTATGCCAAGAAGCCGTGCACATGCAGTGTAGAATGATCGAGGCAAATCATAGTGAAAGAAAACGTCCATAATAGGCAAACGACAGGAGAGTTTCAAAACAAGAGACAACATTGACTATCGCCATATTTACAAAGATGGGAATAGGTGTTTTAACAAGTCGTGCTGGCGCATTTTATATTATGGGACTTGCAATCGTTGGTTATTTTATATACTTTGCCTTGGTTCGGTTTGAATTCCATATAACATATATTGCTATCCAGCCGTCAAGGAAAGCAAAGAAAACCGATTGGGTTCAATTAAAGCATGAAATGACCAACAGACGTAGGCCTATAGATGTACACGGCTTGGTCAGAAATGAAAAAGGTGTTTCTGAAAAGAAACAACTAAGGCGTACCTGGTCGAATTTTAGGAGAACAACAGAACCCTATATGAGTCCATTCAAAGGTGAAATCACCCACGAGTATCGAGAGGATGATCTTACGGAAGAAAAAGACTGGGTTCGAAATGGTATTCCTGAAAAGGAACAACTAGAGCGTGCCTGGTCGAGTTTAAGCCCTAATGCTGAAAATAAACGTTGCTACGCTAACATGACTGTGAATAACAGTTACAGTTACGATGTCAACGTGGCAATGTCTAAAACCCATATTATGTATGTCGTAATAGAAGAAAGCACAAAGATCTCGACAAATAAGACCGTTTTGTCAACTGGGGGAAGTAATTTCCGAATTGAGGTAACAGGAAATGAATCCATGGTGTGTCCGGTGAGAGATTTCTTTAATGGAACCTACGTCGCATATTGTGATGTTCAGTCTAGTATACAAGGTACAGTATACTTAGATTACACGGACTTTGAAGCGTTTAGACACCATACCAGTGGAAAAAAACTACCATACCCCTGTAGAATCCACAAAAAAATCCATTCATTCAGCTATTTTTACCACGAGAATACAGAGAAACAGAAGGTATTTAGAAACTGTGACAGAGCAACCATTGAGGAATACCTGCATGGACGCTGGTGGAAAATTGGAGGACAGTGGAAATGGGGAACTAAAGAAAAATGTATTTTTCAGTTTATGAATGAGGCAGACCTTTGGGATTGTTACAATAGAAAAACCACTCTCAGATTCATTGGAGATTCACACCTTAGAGCTACAAGTAATTACTTGAATCTATTGTTGTCGAAACATCATCATATGTCTTCATATGCAGGCCACACTACACCTAGGCAAAATTCCTCACTCAATATTCCCTACCAAAAAAGGCTTATAGGTCTGACCAATACTATATACATGTGGGCTGCCTTTACTTCTGATGGCGAAAAAGCAATCAGTTCACTTTCTTCTAGATTTAGAAAAAAGCCTGCTACCAAAGATGATGTGGTTTTAATGGGATTTGGGATACATGATTTAATCTTTAGAAGTGCCTCCAATCTTGTAAAACATGATTTTGGAAAGCTTGTGGACCTCCTTGGCAAGGTAAGGGAGGATCCCAAAACTGCAAATATCCGTTTACTGTACTTAAACATTCTGCCGAGGGTGAGGGGTGAAAGTGATGCCAATGATTACATGGTTGCAGCTGTTAACGAAATGATCCGGGAGAAGCTGGTAAAATACGGAGTAGAAATGGTTGATGGTTTTCATATTCTCAACCCGATGAAAGAGACCGACTGTGACAAAACACATTTTCTGTGTCCGAGAGGCCCACGCAAATTTCAAGGTCATGCTGGAATGACACTGGCCCACCTTTTGTTCAGAACCATATGCGATTCGTAGCATACGCTGGGCATGGCCACCCTGGCTCGGATCTAACATAAAACTTATGCTAGCTGTCCTTCTGGGTGTCACAACTCTGAAGATACGTTCTTCTCTTCTATAACAGTAGATACTCTGAGTTACACTGCCAAAAACCAAAAACTACATTTCATCATAATTAATAAATATTACTGCATTGTCATTGTCTAACTTTTTGGGATACATGTACAAGAATGTCTGGTATGAGATTTGGGTCTGTTATTAAAGAGTGGGACTCCCCAGAAATCGGCAGAATGTACCTGAGCAAGCAACGAGTGAGTATGAAATGATTGAAACTGGTTATTGTTGTCAGCGTTGGATTTCCTCATAGCGATTTTCACGTAAATATTTTGACCGCGAATCTGGAAAGTAGCATTTACGCACTGTCCAACCTAGAAGTATACAACGGTGTCCGTATTTTGAGCATATTTGTTGATCATTTGTATAAATTAGCAATAGCAGCACATAGCAGCTGTGCAGAAAAATCTTAATATTACCAAAATTATAGACAGATAATGCATGATAAAAGTTAAGTGGCATCCGACTTCGTATTCATCATTTTTAAAGCGTAAATGTCAATGCACTCTACTTCTTCTGGGTGAAAATATCATAAATTGTGAAGTCACATTTTTTCACGTACTGAATGTATGTAATTAAAAATACAGATTACAATTATAAGATTATAATATCTCTGATATTTTTGAGATAGAAATTTCATTTGATTAACTATATGCATTAAATAAACGTGAATGATTCAAACTATGAATATATGTTCAGTGATCTTATGATTTTACGTGATCTACTACGCTTTACATTAGTTATGTCAAATTGAAATTAGAAGATGTGCATTGACACTGAGGGTCCTTTTAATCGAGCTGAAAATATAAAAATCATCAAATATTTATACTCCATTTTACCAGTATTTTTGCTTCACTCAGATAAGTTATTTAACTGCCGCAACCGTGGAATTATTCCGGTTCCTTTAACCTTAACCTATAGGCAGATTTTTAATCTGTCTTCCGATTCGAACCCCCCTTCAATTTTCCGCCAGCGCTTATTCTGGCAGCCCTTTGTTGTCCATTTTACGCTTCTCTGCAACTATTCTTTTAAAATAGTGTCCGTTCAGAATTTTTTTTTTTTATTGACACAATACATCACGAATACATGACAATACAAAAACAAACAAACAGACACTCGCTCACACACTCACACATAAGAGATGTTATGCTATATAACACTTTTTAGTTAATTACATCATACGCTAAATATTCAAATTGAAAATAACTTAATTATATTTGAATTGTACTGACAGATTGACTTATCTGTTTTCACCAGATATCTAAGCGATGAAATCAAACCTCCTAATGTTGGTTTACCCTGTGAACATCTTCTTAAATAAATATAAAATTGAAATTGCAACATAATGAGATTAATAATTGGAGAGAGGCTCGTAGAGCCGACTAAGCAATTCCGTTTTGAGACAGGTAGAGTAACTTGAGTATTAGATAATATATATTCTACCAAGTCGGTCAATAATTTTTGGGTAACCGCACAATTCCAGAATAAATGCTCTGTTGTTTCTTCAGCTCCTTTGCAAAGGGAACATATACTGTTGTCGACCATTTTATATTTGAAAAGCAGTGAATTTGTGGTAAGGATATTATGATTAATTCGAAATTGGAACCAGTGAAGCTTTGAATCTTTTGTTATTGTGAAAAGAAGTTCAAAAATCTTCGGGCATTCATTTTCTTCCAAATTTAACAACTCCTTCCATTTATTCATACCTTTTGACATCTCAAGAACACCTACTTTACTTAAAGTTTTATAATAAATCTTTGAGCCTTTTGAACAACCTGAGAGCAACAATATATAATCAGGAATTAAAGGAGTGGCCATTTTACTTAATTTTTCAGGAATACCACCAAGCCATTCTTTTATGGCTGAGATAATTCCATGGTATTCGACAAAATTTGTGTCAATACCGTGGATATCCCTGAACGCAGTGAAGTCATAGAGCTCCCCAGAGTCCAGGAGTAGATCATTAACAAATCTAATGTTTTTGTCATACCACGATGTATAGAAGACAGGTTTATTTCCAATAAGTATATTTTCATTTAGAAAGAGTGGAATGTTACCAAAATCCTTGATTTTATTGGCCATTATTGTACCACAGAGTTCTTTCCAGGCTGCTAAGGCATCAATCCAGAACCTATTTTTTATGTTTTTCAAGATTTTTGAGATATATTCTGTACCACATGTGATTAGTTTTTCAGTGTCTACATATTTGGATATAATATTTTTCCATTCTTTATTTTCGAACATAAGTCTTCTTACCCATGAAATTTTTAACGATTTTATAAAATGCCTCACGCTTACCATCCTCAAGCCCCCAGCTTTATAATCTCTTATAATGATATTTCTTTTAATTTTATCAGGTTTATTATTCCAGAAAAAAGAAAAAAGACACTTTTCTAATTCTTTAATCTGTTTTTCCTCTGGGTTTGGGAGCGATATAAATATATGGTTCAATACCGGCAAGGCTAATGTTTTTATTACTGTTATTTTACCAATTGGTGTTATATTTCTTACTCTCCACTGATTAAATATTTTTTTCATGGAAGTTAACTTGGTCTCCATATTTTGCTTCGTTATCTTACCTTAATCTACATCAAATTCTATCCCTAGCATTTTAAAACTAGTTTTTCCCCAATCTAATCTATATTTTGGGCAGAGGATATCATTAGAGTATCGCTTTGACCCAATCCATATAACTTCAGTTTGAGAGAGATTAATATGCAGACCGGAGATCTTCGAAAATTTATCCAAGACAAACATACATTCATTCAGTGACTTTTCACTCCCGTCAAGTATAAGAGTAGTGTCATCTGCATATAATGAAATTTTTAATTCTTTTGCACCTATATTAATACCCTTTATATTGTCATTGTTTCGTATAAACGCCGCCAATATTTCGGCGCATAGAATAAAGAGATAGGGTGAGAGGGGATCCCCCCGACGGCATCCTCTATTAATTTTAAAGAATTCCGACATATTCCCCCCTTGATTTACTGTAGCAGAGATGTCATTGTAGAACAATGATGCCCATCTCCTGACTGAATCACCAAAGTTAAAAAAGGTCAGAACCTTTTGAATGAATGACCAAGACAAGGAATCGAATGCCTTTTCAAAGTCAATTAATAACAGTAACCCAGGAATATTTTCTTCCTCGGTATACTGCATTGTATCGTATATAAGTCGCGTGTTCTCTCCGATATATCTACCAGCCATGAATCCGGTTTGTTCCGGATATATTAATTTATCTAACACTAGTTTTACCCTAGCAGCTATCGAACCCGAGGCGATCTTGTATATAGTATTGAGAAGTGATATGGGGCGCCAGTTTTTAAGAAAGTGGCGTGGTTTATCTCAGCTCCCTTTGGGAGGCAAGTGACTATACCTTGTTTTTGCGTCACCGATAACTGGCCAGTTTCGTAAGCAAAATTAATTGACCTGACAACAAAAGAGCTTAGTTGTCTCCAAAATACCTTATAGAATTCAACTGAAAAGCCGTCAGTTCCCGGGGATTT